>NW_027016313.1:0-99391 GCF_036934945.1 Oncorhynchus masou masou
TAGATGTCATTACTGTAAACATAATAGATGTCATTACTGTAAACACTATAGATGTCATTACTGTAAACACTATAGATGTCATTACTGTAAACACTATAGATGTCATTACTGTAAACATTATAGATGTCATTACTGTAAACACTATAGATGTCACAACTGTAAACACTATAGATGTCATTACTGTAAACACTATAGATGTCATTACTGTAAACATTATAGATGTCATTACTGTAAACACTATAGATGTCACAACTGTAAACACTATAGATGTCATTACTGTAAACACTATAGATGTCATTGCTGTAAACATTATAGATGTCATTACTGTAAACATTATAGATGTCATTACTGTAAACATTATAGATGTCATTACTGTAAACACTATAAATATCACAACTGTAAACACTATAGATGTCATTACTGTAAACATTATAGATGTCATTACTGTAAACATTATAGATGTCATTACTGTAAGCACTATAGATGTCATTACTGTAAACACTATAGATGTCACTACTGTAAACACTATAGATGTCATTACTGTAAACACTATAGATGTCATTACTGTAAACACTATAGATGTCATTACTGTAAACATTATAGATGTCAGAGTACTATCTATCCAAATGTAATGTGGCGGCAACGTAGCCTAGTGATTAGAGCTAGACGAGTAACCAAAATGTTGCATGATCAAATCCCCGAGCTGACATGGTACAAATATCCATTTTGCCCCTGAACAAGGCAGTTAACCCACTGTTCCTAGGCTGTCATTGAAAATAAGAATTTGTTCTTAACTGACTTGCCTAGTTAATAAAACTGTTTTTTATTATATAAATAATGACGGTGTATTGGGGGGGATAGAATTGATCTTCATTATATGCAAACACACTGTTGTCCAGGGAGACATCTCTTTGTTTGAATGATGGCCCATGTCAACTCTGGCTGAATTCTTTACAGTACAGTACAATACAATACAATACAATACAATACAGTACAGTACAATACAATACAGTACAATACAATACAGTACAATGCAATACAATACAGTACAATACAATACAGTACAATACAGTACAATACAATACAGTACAGTACAATATAATACAGTACAGTACAGTACAATACAATACAATACAATACAATATAGTACAGTACAATACAATACAGTACAATACAGTACAGTACAATATAATACAGTACAGTACAATACAATACAATACAATACAATACAGTACAATACAATACAGTACAGTACAATATAATACAATACAGTACAGTATAATACAGTACAGTACAATACAATACAATACAGTACAATACAATACAATACAGTACAGTACAATATAATACAGTACAATACAGTACAGTACAATACAATACAATACAGTACAATATAATACAGTACAGTACAATACAATACAATACAATACAATACAGTACAGTACAATACAATACAGTACAGTACAGTACAATATAATACACTACAGTACAGTACAATGCAGTACAATACAGTACAATACAATACAGTACAGTATAATATAATATAATACAGTACAGTACAATACAGTACAATACAGTACAATACAATACAATACAGTACAGTATAATATAATATAATACAGTACAGTACAATGCAGTACAATACAATACAATACAATACAGTACAGTATAATATAATATAATACAGTACAGTACAATACAGTACAATACAGTACAATACAATACAATACAGTACAGTACAGTACAATATAATACAGTACAGTACAATACAGTACAGTACAGTACAATACAATACAGTACAGTACAATACAATACAGTACAACCTTGTTCATTAGTAACAGCAAACAACAGCAATGTATCTTCTGCTCTGTTCTCAACCCCCCAAACAGCAGACCTCACACATACAGTGTAGCTTCCCTGGATGGAGAGCATGTTGTGGGGTTAAGGGCCTTGCTCAATGGCCCAACGAAAGGGGATTGTTTTGAGGATGTGACCACAGCAGCACTCCAGTGGTCAGATCAATTCTGCCCGTATTTTCCAACCACTGGCCCAGGATTCAAACCAAACACTTTTCGGCCGCAGGTCCAACGCCTGCCAAAGCTCCATCTGATTTGCTGCTGGGCAACAACCTGAGTTAATCTGCCAAAATGAAGCCAAAGTGCTATGCAGACATGATTATTATGATGTAGAACAAAAACTTACATGTAGTTGTCATAAACAGCAGCCACAAGAGAGAGCCTCTGATAGTTCTGGGTCACTGCCAGACTGAGCAAAACATAGATACTGTTTTAAAAGTCATCTAATGTTTAACTAGGCTATTGAACATTTCTTCAAGTGCAGTTGCAACAACCATCAAGCGCTATGATGAAACTGGCTCTCATGAGGACCGCTACAGGAAAGCAAGACCCAGAGTTACACCAATAAGAAGAAGCGACTTGCTTGGGCACACAAACACGAGCAATGGATATTAGACCGGTGGAAATCGGTCCTTTGGTCTGATGAGGCCAAGTATTAGGTTTTTGGTTCCAACCGCCATGTGTTTTTCAACAGGACAATGACCCAACACACCTCCAGGCTGCGTAAGGGCTATTTGACGGAGACGAAAAGTGATATAGTGCTGCATCAGCTGACCTAGACTCCACTATCACCGATTGAGATGGTTTGGGATGAGTTGGACCACAGAATGAACTAAAAGCAGCCAACAAGTGCTGCTTTTAGTTTTAGACTATTGGAAAAGCTTTCCAGGTGAAGCTGGTTGAGAGAATGCCAAGAAAGTGCAAAGCTGTCATCAAGGCAAAGGGTGGCTACTTTGAAGAATGTATTTTGATTTGTTTAAGACTTTTCTTTGGTTACTACATGATTCCACATGTGTTATTTCAGTTTTGATGTCTTCACTATTAGTCTACAAAAATAGTAAAAATAAACTGGAATGAGTAGAAGTGTACAAACTTTGGACTGGTACTATATATATGTACTATCATTTTATTTGGTTTACTTTAATCCCCTCAGGTCTTAACCTACAGAGGGACTGTAATGTGTTTAGTCCCCAGAGGTCTTAACCTACAGAATGACTGTAGTGTGTTTAGTTCCCAGAGGTCTTAACCTGCAGAGGGACTGTAGTATGTTTAGTCCCCAGAGGTCTTAACCTACAGAATGACTGTAATGTGTTTTTGTGAAGGGACATAGTTTGGCTATTGGAGGCATTTGTACTTCTTGTTCATTGATGAAAAACGTTCACTAGCTCACTATTGTCCAAACCAGTTGTCTTAGACCTGTTGTTTATGATATATTAATGGTTTTAAGTCAATGAATTATATCTACTGCTGTCTCCCTAACTGTTGTTCAGGTTCCATTACTGTATTTGACCACTAGGTGGAGACATTGACAACAGTAGCCCTCACCCTGAAGCCCAACCTGTATAGTCTACCACACCTCTCATTTAAACCACCAGCTGAAGAGAGTTTTCTCCTTGTGTCCCCTACATGAGCTTGTCCATTCCCTTTGTGTGATTATTTTTCTGATGAAGGCCGGAGCATTAAGCTTTTTAAACTGATATTTATGGTGAGGAGCGTTGGCACCTCTCCCTTTTCAATGACAATAAAACATGTTGGTTGGACCTCGACTCACGTTGGTTGAGCGTCCTACACTTCATTCCAGGCTACACATCATAAAATATATCGAGACAAGTTACAGACAGTAGCCTACAAGTTGCAAAATAAAACTCAAATGATTGAACATGAAATGTACTTCAATATGATTGATAGGCTTAAAGCTACTGATTAACACAGTCCTTATTCAATATGATTGATAGGCTTAAAGCTACTGTTTAACACAGTCCTTATTCAATATGATTGATAGGCTTAAAGCTACTGTTTAACACAGTCATTATTCAATATGATTGATAGGCTTAAAGCTACTGTTTAACACAGTCATTATTCAATATGATTGATAGGCTTAAAGCTACTGTTTAATGCAGTCATTATTCAATATGATTGATAGGCTTAAAGCTACTGTTTAACACAGTCATTATTCAATATGATTGATAGGCTTAAAGCTACTGTTTAACACAGTCATTATTCAATATGATTGATAGGCTTAAAGCTACTGTTTAACACAGTCATTATTCAATATGATTGATAGGCTTAAAGCTACTGTTTAATGCAGTCATTATTCAATATGATTGATAGGCTTAAAGCTACTGTTTAACACAGTCATTATTCAATATGATTGATAGGCTTAAAGCTACTGTTTAACACAGTCATTATTCAATATGATTGATAGGCTTAAAGCTACTGTTTAACACAGTCATTATTCAATATGATTGATAGGGTTAAAGCTACTGTTTAACACAGTCATTATTCAATATGATTGAAATAGGCTTATAGCCACTGTTTAATTAATCATCTCAGTTTTCATTTAATACTTTACTTATTTGTATCAATTGCAAAGACAACTTTAGCAACTTTGTATTTGTAGTCAGCTTTGTTCTGAAGTTATCGGTGGTTTCAGGGAGAAGGATAAACCATGTGATTCTATGTTTAGCAGAGATCTTCTGTGTATACAGTGACTCAGAAGGGCAAAAAAGCATCTAACACTTAGCTGTTCTAATGGTGGTCTGAGGCAGGAGTTCGATTACGAGCATTTCCTGTTCAAAGTTAATAACAATGGTTTTGGGAAACAGCTCTGTTACGAATTCCCTGCAGGTGATTGTTATCAGCACCTCACAACCCCAAGCTGCACTCTCCACTCCACTCCCCTCCCCATCTGGAGCATGAGAGTCTAGGGCTACGTCTAGGGTTACGTCTAGGGCTACGTCTAGGGCTAGGGCTACGTCTAGGGCTACGTCTAGGGCTACGTCTAGGGTTACGTCTAGGGCTACGTCTAGGGTTACGTCTAGGGCTACGTCTAGGGTTACGTCTAGGGCTACGTCTAGAGCTACGTCTAGGGTTACGTCTAGGGCTACGTCTAGGGTTACGTCTAGGGCTACGTCTAAGGCTACGTCTAGGGCTACGTCTAGGGCTAAGTCTAGGGCTACGTCTAGGGCTACGTCTACTAGGGCTGCGTCTAGGGTTACGTCTAGGGTTACGTCTAGGGCTACGTCTAGGGTTACGTCTAGGGTTACGTCTAGGGCTACGTCTAGGGCTACGTCTAGGGTTACGTCTAGGGCTACGTCTAGGGTTACGTCTAGGGTTACGTCTAGGGCTACGTCTAGGGCCACGTCTAGGGCTACGTCTAGGGCTACGTCTAGGGTTACGTCTAGGGCCACGTCTAGGGTTACGTCTAGGGCCACGTCTAGGGCCACGTCTAGGGTTACGTCTAGGGCTACGTCTAGGGCTACGTCTAGGGCTACGTCTAGGGCTACGTCTAGGGTTACGTATAGGGTTACGTCTAGGGCTACGTCTAGGGCTACGTCTAGGGCCACGTCTAGGGCTACGTCTAGGGCTACGTCTAGGGCTACGTCTAGGGCTACGTCTAGGGCCACGTCTAGGGTTACGTCTAGGGCCACGTCTAGGGCCACGTCTAGGGTTACGTCTAGGGCTACGTCTAGGGCTACGTCTAGGGTTACGTCTAGGGTTACGTCTGGGCTACGTCTAGGGTTACGTCTAGGGCTGCGTCTAGGGCCACGTCTAGGGTTACGTCTAGGGCTACGTCTGGGGTTGCGTCTGGGGTTACGTCTAGGGCTACGTCTAGGGTTACGTCTAGGGTTACGTCTGGGGCTACGTCTAGGGTTACGTCTAGGGCTACGTCTAGGGCTACGTCTAGGGCTACGTCTAGGGTTACGTCTAGGGCTACGTCTAGGGCTACGTCTAGGGTTACGTCTAGGGCCACGTCTAGGGTTACGTCTAGGGCTACGCGTCAGGGTTACGTCTAGGGCTACGTCTAGGGTACGTCTAGGCGTCTAGGGTTACGTCTAGGGTTACGTCTAGGGCTGCGTCTAGGGTTACGTCTAGGGTTACGTCTAGGGCTACGTCTAGGGCTACGTCTAGGGTTAGGGCGTCTAGGGCTACGTCTAGGGTTACGTCTAGGGTTACGTCTAGGGCTACGTCTAGGGTTACGTCTAGGGCCACGTCTAGGGCTACGTCTAGGGTTACGTCTAGGGCTACGTCTAGGGCTACGTCTAGGGCTACGTCTAGGGCGTCTAGGGTTACGTCTAGGGCTACGTCTAGGGCCACGTCTAGGGCTACGTCTAGGGTTACGTCTAGGGTCTACGTCTAGGGTTACGTCTAGGGCTACGTCTACAAGGGCTGCGTCTAGGGTTACTCTAGGGTTACGTCTAGGGTTACGTCTAGGGCTACGTCTAGGGTTACGTCTAGGGCTACGTCTAGGGTTACGTCTAGGGCTACGTCTAGGGCTACGTCTAGGGTTACGTCTAGGGCTACGTCTAGGGCTACGTCTAGGGCTACGTCTAGGGTTACGTCTAGGGTTACGTCTAGGGCTACGTCTAGGGTTACGTCTAGGGTTACGTCTAGGGCTACGCCTAGGGCCACGTCTAGGGTTACGTCTAGGGCTACGTCTAGGGCTACGTCTAGGGTTACGTCTAGGGCCACGTCTAGGGCCACGTCTAGGGCTACGTCTAGGGCCTACGTCTAGGGTTACGTCTAGGGCTACGTCTAGGGCCACGTCTAGGGTTACGTCTAGGGCTACGTCTAGGGCTACGCATAGGGTTACGTCTAGGGCTACGTCTAGGGTTACGTCTAGGGCCACGTCTAGGGCCTATGTCTAGGGCTTCGTCTAGGGTTACGTCTAGGGCTACGTCTAGGGCTACGTCTAGGGTTACGTCTAGGGTTACGTCTAGGGTTACGTCTAGGGCTACGTCTAGGGTTACGTCTAGGGCTACGTCTAGGGTTACGTCTAGGGCTACGTCTAGGGTTACGTCTAGGGTTACGTCTGGGGCTACGTCTAGGGTTACGTCTAGGGTTATGTCTAGGGTTACGTCTAGGGCCACGCCTAGGGCTACGTCTAGGGCTACGTCTAGGGTTACGTCTAGGGCTACGTCTAGGGTTACGTCTAGGGTTACGTCTAGGGCTACATCTACTAGGGCTGCGTCTAGGGTTACGTCTAGGGTTACGTCTAGGGTTACGTCTAGGGCTACGTCTAGGGTTACGTCTAGGGCTACGTCTAGGGTTACGTCTAGGGCTACGTCTAGGGCTACGTCTAGGGCTACGTCTAGGGCTACGTCTAGGGCTACGTCTAGGGCTACGTCTAGGGTTACGTCTAGGGTTACGTCTAGGGCTACGTCTAGGGTTACGTCTAGGGCTACGTCTAGGGTTACGTCTAGGGCTACGTCTAGGTTACGTCTAGGGCTACGTCTAGGGCTACGTCTAGGGTTACGTCTAGGGCTACGTCTAGGGTTACGTCTAGGGCTACGTCTAGGGTTACGTCTAGGGCTACGTCTAGGGCTACGTCTAGAGCTACGTCTAGGGCTACGCTCTAGGGCTGCGTCTAGGGTTACGTCTAGGGCTACGTCTAGGGCCACGTCTAGGGCCACGCTAGGGCCAAGTCTAGGGCCACGTCTAGGGCCACGCTCTAGGGCCGCGTCTAGGGTTACGTCTAGGGTTACGCCTAGGGCCACGCCTAGGGTTACGTCTAGGGTTACGTCTAGGGCTACGTCTAGGGCTACGTCTAGGGTTACGTCTAGGGCCACGCTAGGGTTACGCCGTCTAGGGCTACGTCTAGGGCCACGTCTAGGGCCACGTCTAGGGCTACGTCTAGGGTTACGTCTAGGGCCACGTCTAGGGTTAAGTCTAGGGCCACGTCTAGGGCCACGTCTAGGGTTACGTCTAGGGCTACGTCTAGGGCTACGTCTAGGGCTACGTCTAGGGCTACGTCTAGGGTTACGTCTAGGGTTACGTCTAGGGCCACGTCTAGGGTTACGCCTAGGGCCACGTCTAGGGCTACGTCTAGGGCTACGTCTAGGGCTACGTCTAGGGCTACGTCTAGGGCCACGTCTAGGGTTACGTCTAGGGCCACGTCTAGGGCCACGTCTAGGGTTACGTCTAGGGCTACGTCTAGGGCTACGTCTAGGGTTACGTCTAGGGTTACGTCTAGGGCTACGTCTAGGGTTACGTCTAGGGTTACGTCTAGGGCCACGTCTAGGGTTACGTCTAGGGCTAGGGTTACGTCTAGGGTTACGTCTAGGGTTACGTCTAGGGTTACGTCTAGGGTTACGTCTAGGGCTACGTCTAGGGCCACGTCTAGGGTTACGTCTAGGGCTACGTCTAGGGTTACGTCTAGGGTTACGTCTAGGGCTACGTCTAGGGTTACGTCTAGGGCTACGTCTAGGGCCACGCTAGGGCTACGTCTAGGGTTACGTCTAGGGCTACGTCTAGGGCTACGTCTAGGGCTACGTCTAGGTTACGTCTAGGGTTACGTCTAGGGCTACGTCTAGGGTTACGTCTAGGGTTACGTCTAGGGTTACGTCTAGGGCTACGTCTAGGGTTACGTCTAGGGTTACGTCTAGGGCCACGTCTAGGGTTACGTCTAGGTTACGCTAGGGCGTCTAGGGTTACGCCTAGGCTAGGGCCACGTCTAGGGCCACGTCTAGGGTTACGTCTAGGGTACGTCTAGGGCCACGTCTAGGGTTACGTCTGGGCCACGTCTAGGGCTACGTCTAGGGTTACGTCTAGGGCCACGCCTGGGGCTACGTCTAGGGCGTCTAGGGTTACGTCTAGGGCCACGTCTAGGGCTACGTCTAGGGCTACGTCTAGGGTTACGTCTAGGGCTCTAGGGTTACGTCTAGGGTTACGTCTAGGGCTACATCTACTAGGGCTGCGTCTAGGGTTACGTCTAGGGTTACGTCTAGGGTTACGTCTAGGGCCACGTCTAGGGTTACGTCTAGGCTACGTCTAGGGTTACGTCTAGGGCCACGTCTAGGGCTACGTCTAGGGTTACGTCTAGGGCTACGTCTAGGGCTACGTCTAGGGCTACGTCTAGGGTTACGTCTAGGGTTACGTCTAGGGCTACGTCTAGGGTTACGTCTAGGGTTACGTCTAGGGCCACGCCTAGGGCCACGTCTAGGGTTACGCCTAGGGCTACGTCTAGGGCTACGTCTAGGGTTACGTCTAGGGCTACGTCTAGGGCTACGTCTAGGGCTACGTCTAGGGTTACGTCTAGGGTTACGTCTAGGGCCACGTCTAGGGCTACGTCTAGGGTTACGTCTAGGGCTACGTCTAGGGCTACGTCTAGGGTTATGTCTAGGGCTACGTCTAGGGTTACGTCTAGGGCTACGTCTAGGGCTATGTCTAGGGCTACGTCTAGGGTTACGTCTAGGGCTACGTCTAGGGCTACGTCTAGGGTTACGTCTAGGGTTACGTCTAGGGTTACGTCTAGGGCTACGTCTAGGGTTACGTCTAGGGCTACGTCTAGGGTTACGTCTAGGGCTACGTCTAGGGTTACGTCTAGGGTTACGTCTAGGGCTACGTCTAGGGTTACGTCTAGGGTTACGTCTAGGGTTACGTCTAGGGCTACGTCTAGGGCTACGTCTAGGGCTACGTCTAGGGTTACGTCTAGGGCTACGTCTAGGGTTACGTCTAGGGTTACGTCTAGGGCTACATCTACTAGGGCTGCGTCTAGGGTTACGTCTAGGGTTACGTCTAGGGTTACGTCTAGGGCTACGTCTAGGGTTACGTCTAGGGCCACGTCTAGGGTTACGTCTAGGGCTTCGTCTAGGGCTACGTCTAGGGTTACGTCTAGGGCTACGTCTAGGGCCACGTCTAGGGCTACGTCTAGGGTTACGTCTAGGGCTACGTCTAGGGCTACGTCTAGGGTTACGTCTAGGGTTACGTCTAGGGCTACGTCTAGGGCCACGCCTAGGGTTACGTCTAGGGCCACGTCTAGGGCTACGTCTAGGGTTACGTCTAGGGCTACGTCTAGGGCTACGTCTGGGGCTACGTCTAGGGTTACGTCTAGGGCTACGTCTAGGGCTACGTCTAGGGTTACGTCTAGGGTTACGTCTAGGGCTACGTCTAGGGCTACGTCTAGGGCTACGTCTAGGGTTACGTCTAGGGTTACGTCTAGGGCTACGTCTAGGGCTACGTCTAGGGCTACGTCTAGGGTTACGTCTAGGGTTACGCTCTAGGGCTGGCGTCTAGGGCCACGTCTAGGGCTACGTCTAGGGTTACGTCTAGGGCTACGTCTAGGGTTACGTCTAGGGTTACGTCTAGGGTTACGTCTAGGGCTACGTCTAGGGCTACGTCTAGGGTTACGTCTAGGGCTACGTCTAGGGTTACGTCTAGGGTTACGTCTAGGGCTACATCTACTAGGGCTGCGTCTAGGTTACGTCTAGGGTTACGTCTAGGGTTACGTCTAGGGCTACGTCTAGGGTTACGTCTAGGGCCACGTCTAGGTTACGTCTAGGGCTACGTCTAGGGCTACGTCTAGGGTTACGTCTAGGGCTACGCCTAGGGCTACGTCTAGGGCTACGTCTAGGGTTACGTCTAGGGTTACGTCTAGGGCTACGTCTAGGGTTACGTCTAGGGTTACGTCTAGGGCTACGTCTAGGGCTACGTCTAGGGTTACGTCTAGGGCTACGTCTAGGGCTACGTCTAGGGTTACGTCTAGGGCTACGTCTAGGGCTACGTCTAGGGCTACGTCTAGGGTTACGTCTAGGGTTACGTCTAGGGCTACGTCTAGGGCTACGTCTAGGGTTACGTCTAGGGTTACGTCTAGGGCTACGTCTAGGGCTACGTCTAGGGTTACGTCTAGGGTTACGTCTAGGGTTACGTCTAGGGCTACGTCTTGGGCTACGTCTAGGGCTACGTCTAGGGTTACGTCTAGGGCTACGTCTAGGGTTACGTCTACTAGGGCTGCGTCTAGGCCTACGTCTAGGGCTACGTCTAGGGCTACGTCTAGGGTTACGTCTAGGGCCACGTCTAGGGCCACGCTAGGGTTACCCAGGGCCACGTCTAGGGCTGCGTCTAGGGTTACGTCTAGGGCTACGTCTAGGGCTACGTCTAGGGCTACGTCTAGGGTTACGTCTAGGGCTACGTCTAGGGCTACGTCTAGGGCTACGTCTAGGGTTACGTCTAGGGCCACGTCTAGGGCTACGTCTAGGGCTACGTCTAGGGTTACGTCTAGGGCTACGTCTAGGGCTACGTCTAGGGCTACGTCTAGGGCTACGTCTAGGGTTACGTCTAGGGTTACGTCTAGGGCTACGTCTAGGGCTACGTCTACTAGGGTTACGTCTAGGGTTACGTCTAGGGTTACGTCTAGGGCTACGTCTAGGGTTACGTCTAGGGCTACGTCTAGGGCTACGTCTAGGGTTACGTCTAGGGTTACATCTAGGGTTACGTCTAGGGCTACGTCTAGGGCTACGTCTAGGGTTACGTCTAGGGTTACGTCTAGGGCTACGTCTAGGGCTACGTCTAGGGTTACGTCTAGGGTTACATCTAGGGTTACGTCTAGGGCTACATCTAGGGCTACGTCTAGGGTTACGTCTAGGGTTACATCTAGGGTTACGTCTAGGGCTACGTCTAGGGCTACGTATAGGGTTACGTCTAGGGCTACGTCTAGGGCTACGTCTAGGGTTACGTCTAGGGTTACGTCTAGGGCTACGTCTAGGGCAAGGGGGAGCAAATTACTGCATGTGGGCCATTTACAAATATATATATATATTTATTCTCCCAATTTCATGGTATCCAATTGGTATGTGTAAAACCTGGCAGTACTACTGATTTCTCTGAGAGTGAGGCAGATATATATTATTACTGTGTAAAACCTGGCAGTACTACTGATTTCTCTGAGAGTGAGGCAGATATATATTATTACTGTGTAAAACCTGGCAGTACTACTGATTTCTCTGAGAGTGAGGCAGATATATATTATTACTGTGTAAAACCTGGCAGTACTACTGATTTCTCTGAGACTGAGGCAGATATATATCATTACTGTTTAAAACCTGGCAGTACTACTGATTTCTCTGAGACTGAGGCAGCTATATATTATTACTGTGTAAAACCTGGCAGTACTACTGATTTCTCTGAGACTGAGGCAGCTATATATTATTACTGTAAAACCTGGCAGTACTACTGATTTCTCTGAGACTGAGGCAGATATATATTATTACTGTGTAAAACCTGGCAGTACTACTAATTTCTCTGAGACTGAGGCAGATATATATTATTACTGTAAAACCTGGCAGTACTACTGATTTCTCTGAGACTGAGGCTGTCACGACTTCTGCCGAAGTCGTTGCCTCTCCTTGTTCGGGCGGTGCTCGGCGTTCGACGTCACCGGTCTTCTAGCCATCATTGATCCATTTTTCATTTTCCATTGGTTTTGTCTTGTCTTCCCACACACCAGTTTTCAATCCCATTCAATACCTGTTGTGTATTTAACCCTCTGTTTCCCCTCATGTCTTTGTCAGAGATTGTTTAATTGTCAGTGTTGTTATTTTGTTGTGTTGGTGCGACGGGTCCTCGTACCCATGTCTTTCATGTCTGTACGTTTTAGTGTTATGGAGCATGTTCCGTTGACATTTATTAAAATACTCCATTTACACTTCATTTTGACTCTCCTGCGCCTGACTTCCCTGCCACCTATACACACGACTCTGACAGAGGCAGATATATATTATTACTGTGTAGAACCTGGCAGTACTACTGATTTCTCTGAGAGTGAGGCAGATATATATTATTACTGTGTAAAACCTAGCAGTACTACTGATTTCTCTGAGACTGATGCAGATACATAGTATTTAGCATAAAAAAACATGATTATTTGTCTTTCTGAAATGAAACCAAGTGATAGATTTTAAACAAACACATGTCTGTCATTGAACAGCCCCATGCCATAATTTGATCGTTAAAAACACACCCAATTCTTTCATAATTTCTTAAACAATAAAAGCTAATTTACCAACATTTCTGAAAGTGGATATAGCATTTTGGAATGAAACTTTCTTATGTTTCCCCATCTGAGCTCAGAGTAGATGAGAGACATAATATTTGTCTCTGTTGTGTTGAAGCCCAATCAAGCAGGAGAGACCAGCCTCACCAGTGCCCAGCGGTCTGTCCATGAAGAGTGACCGGTCTATGGGTACACCTATACGGTTTAGAGAGGGAGACTTTTCTACTGAACAAAGGTAAGAAGAACTCAAGGATCATGGTCAGCGAGTTAAACAACACTGTCTCTAGTCATTTCTCCTCTCCCATTTTACCATTTATTTTTGTTGTTTTCATAATCCATAGGCTAATGCTTTTTTCAATTTTCACAGTCCAAAAACAATATTAAACATGTATCATGTGTATCATGTTTTGTCCACAGAAACCAACAAGAGAGATCAGAGTCAAAGATTGTCAGTGGTCAGTCTTCCCAGAGTCTTCAAACAGACCTGGCCTCTATATTCAGTGTATGTTGTCCTGTTATGTACATTTGTTTTTGTTTACCTCAAGTAAGGTTGATCTGTCAATCATTCATTAATGTGTTGATGAGAAAGTGTTTCTTCTCTTGCTTAAATTATTTACTTTATTTATTTCAGTTGCTTGAAGAAAATATTATGACATTTGTAAAGAACGAGCTGAAGATGTTCAAGAAGATTCTTCGTCCAGAACTCCCAGAAGGCTTTGAGAGACATAAGCAGGATAAGGAAGTGGATGCTGAAGATGAGAAGCATGAGAGCAGTGCCAGAGAGGGGGCTCTGAAGATCACACTGCACGTCCTGAGGAAAATGAACCAGAAGGAGCTTGCTGACACACTGGAGAAAAGTAAGAGCTGTCTGCCTCATGTTGAATGCTGTTTTATAACAAACATTTAAAAGTTGTAGCTCATGTACAGCTATAATAGCTTTGAATTCAATGATATTGTAGATGCCTTAATACAACACTTAGTGACCTCATCAAGTAGCAGCAGCAGCAGCGAGAGAGAGATTCTGACCTTAGTTCTTTTGTTATGTCTTTGTTTTAGTATGGTCAGGGCGTGAGTTGGGTGCGTTGTCTATGTTCCGTTTTCTATGTAGTATTTATGTGTTTGGCCTGGTATGGTTCTCAATCAGAGGCAGGTGTCGTTAGTTGTCTCTGATTGAGAATCATACCTTTCCTTTGTGTTTCGTGGGTGTTTATTTTCCGTGCCATTGTTTGTTTCCACACGGAACTGTTTAGGTTTTGTTTTTTTCACGTTGTCGTTTATTGTTTTGTTCAGTGTTCTTATTAAAAACCAAGATGAACACTTACCACGCTGCGTATTGGTCCGATCCTTGCTACTCCTCCTCAGAAGAGGAAGGAAGGAAGACGTTACACAACATTAATGATACCATCAAAAATAATAATAATAATAATAATATAATCAGTCACTCTAGTGTGTAATGCATTATGAAATCATGTACACATTTATACGGGCGTTTAAGGGAAAACAAAATGATTATAATGTAGAACTTTATAACAGTCCAACAACACTGTATGCATTAAAACAGATGTAATATTAATATCATCTGTGTTATTTCTTCATTCAGATGAACTTGCTGTGATTTGCCAACGTGAACTCAAATCTAATCTAAAGAAGAAGTTTCAATGTGTATTTGAGGGGATCGCTAAACAAGGAAACCCAACACTTCTCAATAAGATCTACACAGAGCTCTACATCACAGAGGGTGGAACAGGAGAGGTCAATAATGAACATGAGCTGAGACAGATTGAGACAACAACCAGGAAACAAGCAAGACCAGAGACTGCAATCAAATGTAACGACATCTTCAAACCCTTAACTGGACAAGACAAACTTATCAGAACTGTGCTGACAAAGGGAGTCGCTGGCATTGGAAAAACAGTCTCTGTGCAGAAGTTCATTCTGGACTGGGCTGAAGGAAAAGCAAATCAGGATGTCCAATTTGTATTTTCATTCCCTTTTCGGGAGCTGAATTTGATGAAAGGGGAAAAACACACTTTGATTGAACTTCTCAATCACTTCTCAATGGAAACCAAAGAATCACGAATTTCCAACTATGACAAGTACAAAGTTCTGTTCATCTTTGATGGTCTGGATGAGTGCCGACTGCCCCTAGACTTCCAGAAGAACAAGATCTGTTGTGACGTCACAGAGTCAACCTCAGTGGATGTTTTGCTGACAAATCTCATCAAGGGAAATCTGCTTCCCTCTGCTCTCCTCTGGATAACTACCCGACCTGCAGCAGCCAATAAGATTCCTTCAGAGTGTGTTGACCAGGTGACAGAGGTACGAGGGTTCAATGACCCACAGAAGGAGGAGTACTTCAGGAAGAGATTCAGTGATGAGGACCTGGCCAGCAGAATCATCTCACACATAAAGACATCAAGGAGCCTCCACATCATGTGCCACATTCCAGTCTTCTGTTGGATTTCTGCAACAGTCCTTGAAGACATACTGAAACATAAGAGAGAAGAGGTGCCAAAGACTCTGACTGAGATGTACACACACCTTGTGGTGTTTCATACCAAACATCAGAATGAAAAGTATCTTGGGAAAGAAGAGACAGGTCCCGACTGGAATAAAGAGAGCATTCTGTCACTGGGAAAACTGGCTTTTCAACAGCTTGTGAACGGCAATCTGATTTTCTATGAAGAAGACCTGAAAGAGTCTGGCATTGATGTTAATGAAGCCTCATTGTACTCAGGATTGTGCACACAGCTCTTTAAAGAGGAATGTGGTCTGTACCAGGACAAGGTGTACTGCTTCGTGCATCTGAGCATTCAGGAGTTTCTGGCGGCTGTATATGTGTTCCTCAACAATGAGAATCTTATGACCAAACCTCAATCAACATCCAGGAACCTTTTTGCGCTGTTCAGAAACAAGCCTGGAGTTACTTTCTACAAGAGTGCTGTGGATGAAGCCTTACAAAGTGAGACAGGAAACCTGGACCTTTTCCTCCGCTTCCTCCTGGGCCTCTCACTGGAGTCCAATCAGAAGCACTTACGAGGTCTACTGACAATGACAAGAAGCAGCTCACAGAGTCATGAAGAAACAGTCAAGTACATCAAGGAGAAGATCAGGGAGAATCCTTCTCCAGAGAGATGCATCAATCTGTTCCACTGTCTGAATGAACTGAATGACCATTCTCTAGTGGAGGAGATCCAAAGATACCTGAGATCAGGAAGTCTCTCAGGAGCCAAACTGTCACCTGCACAGTGGTCAGCTCTGGTCTTTGTGTTGCTGACTTCAGAAAAGGAGCTGGATGTGTTTGACCTGAAGAAATACTCCAGATCAGAGGAAGGTCTTCTGAGGCTGCTGCCAGTGGTCAAAGCCTCCAGAGCTGCTCTGTGAGTAAATACAAATACATTTAAGTGCTAATCATCAGGAAGAAATATTCACTTTAGAGAAAAATATGAATTGTTGAAAAACAGATATACTCAGTGCATTGCTGTTCACATTAGTATAACAATTGTAGTATCTGGGATCTACATCTGTTTATCTTAGTTACTGTGCTGTTACTAAGCTGTAATGCATTATGGCAGTGTTATGTTACTACACCTAATAGGAAATGCACATGCGCACTGGGGAGCCGGGAACTGTAGAGCACGAGGGAACTGTAGAGCACGAGGGAACTGTAGAGCGCGAGGGAACTGTAGAGCGCGAGGGAACTGTAGAGCGCGAGGGAACTGTAGAGCGCGAGGGAACTGTAGAGCGCGAGGGAACTGTAGAGCGCGAGGGGAACTGTAGAGCGCGAGGGGAACTGTAGAGCGCGAGGAACTGTAGAGCGCGAGGGAACTGTAGAGCGCGAGGGAACTGTAGAGCGCGAGGGAACTGTAGAGCGCGAGGGAACTGTAGAGCGCGAGGGAACTGTAGAGCGCGAGGGAACTGTAGAGCGCGAGGGAACTGTAGAGCGCGAGGGAACTGTAGAGCGCGAGGTAACTGTAGAGCGCGAGGGAACTGTAGAGCGCGAGGGAACTGTAGAGCGCGAGGGAACTGTAGAGCGGAGGGAACTGTAGAGCGCGAGGAACTGTAGAGCGTGAGGTAACTGTAGAGCGCGAGGGAACTGTAGAGCGCGAGGGAACTGTAGAGCGCGAGGGAACTGTAGAGCGCGAGGGAACTGTAGAGCGCGAGGGAACTGTAGAGCGCGAGGGGTTTTGACTAAACGAAAACTAACTGTACTCCCATCTCCTGCCTGGTCATTTCTCCACAACACAAATATTACAACAACGTGACCATATATTTCTAGGAGATTAAAGATGAATCTATATGTTTTTTGAGAGAATAAACCAAATGCATATGCCATTGTCCTTCTACACTACTGGTGTTAAATGAACAGTGTGTTTGTGAAATCATGATGATCTCTCTGTCAGACTGTCAGGCTGTGGAGTCACCGAAAAAGGATGTGGTTCTCTGGTCTCAGCTCTGAAGTCAAACCCCTCACACCTGAGAGAGCTGGACCTGAGTAACAATGACCTGAAGGATTCAGGAGTGAAGCTGCTCTCTGCTGGACTGGGGAATCCCCACTGTAAACTGGAGACTCTGAGGTCAGAATTCCTGTAGTTGGTCAACAAGTGATAACTGTTCACCAGATCTACATGTGTTTACCAGACACATGGTCCACATCACATGTGTTTACCAGACACATAGTCCACATCACATGTGTTTACCAGACACATAGTCCACATCACATGTTTGGACAGTGAAGCTTACAGGTTTAAATTTGCTGCTATACTCCAGTATTTTGGATTTGAGAAAACAGTTTAATATTAGGTGACAGTACAGAATGTCACCTTTTAATTAGAGGTTAATGGTGAGAGGTTAGTTTGTTTTGTTGTTGCCTCTGTAACTCTCTCACTCTTTATTATTAATGATTCATTCATGATCTTTCTTAATCATGGCAGTCACAAGCTTGTTGTGGTCATTGTTGTGACAGAATATCAGACCAAATACAAATCTTTTGACTACTTTAATAGACTATAAGTGAATTGGTCAGAATACTTATGACCTCTTCAGATAGGGGGACTCGATAGATGAATTGCTTTTAGTTTTCTAAACATGAAACAGACATGTATAAAAGAATGCCCTCAAATTAAAGGTGACATCAGTAGCGTGCCGTGGTTCTGGGGCCCGGGCCTTCAGTGAAGTCCTACACAGTCCCACCCAAATTAATCCACCTCTTATTACTATCATTATGATGCCATGGCTCTAGACACTATACATTTAGACAGAAACGCAGTATAACCAGGCGTTGCGTCACCTTGAAATGTACATTTTTATTCAGAGAATTGCAGGGGAAGAGTACAATACATTTTCATTGTGCAGCTTCGTTGCCCTGCACGCTTTGTTTGTTGAGCTGTAGATCCACTCGGTGTCCCCAAAAGTTTTCAAAAGCACCATTGTTTGTAAGTGCCCAGCCGTACTTTGGTGTCTCGTTGCTGCCTTGGTTAGACAACTCAGGTTTGCAAAGCCAGTGTGGCTCCAAACACCAAATCGATCACTTGCAAATAATAGACATTCCCAGCAGTACAGTTTGCAGTGCTTCTCAGAGCCTGTCTTTGTAGCGTCGGGTTTGTAGCGTCGGCGTCTACCTCTCCTGACAATGGCTAACTTTTCTTGAAATGTTTGTCTTGAGAATGGCGTTATAACTATATCCTCGACCAAATCGATATCTTCTCCTTCCGCCATTGTGGGTTGAAAAAACAGCTTAGTAGTACGCAAATTAATTAGTTTATCAATTTCAGTTTCCTAGTTCTGAGACCTGCCCATATAGGACCTGCCTCTCAATATTGGTAATCCAATCAAAAGACGTGCAAGCACTACGCCTGCTAGCTGGCTCCTGTGTAGCACTGGAGCCAGCCAGCAGGCGTACAATAGCCAACTCTAAAGCTGATTGGTTGACACTAAATTTTAATTTCCATTCACTTTAAGCTACAAGCGCCCGCACTGTTGATTCTGAAGGCCTGAGGGCAGATTTTAGACCCCTGGCAACACATGATGGCTGAATATGATTGGATAAAATATCTAACATAAAGACCAGCCCTCCAAGTCTCAACCTGGGGCTGGAAGCAGTGCAACGAAGAGGAACGCTATGAAATGAAGAGTGTAACTCTTACTCTGGGGAATAATTTAATACATATTTGTGGGAAAATATATTTAAAAAAATATATATATTCTGATGATGTTTAGGCCAGCAGAGAAGGTCTTGCTGGCCCTGACGGCCCACCACTGTGTGACGTTATATAAATAAATAGGACATTAACGCTTGACTAGTAACCGGAAGGTTGCAAGTTCAAATCCCCGAGCTGACAAGGTACAAATCTGTCGTTCTGCCCCTGAACAGGCAGTTAACCCACTGTTCCTAGGCCATCATTGAAAATAAGAATTTGTGCTTAACTGACTTGCCTAGATAAATAAAGATACAATAAAAATAAATACTGCCACTTTAAATAACACATTTGACTGTCAATATATATATATATATATATATATATATTACACTGTCAATATATATATGGTGTGGACTGTATACTCAGTACAATCTAAATCTGACACCTCACTGTCTGTCTTTTGACTGATGCTGTTTTTAAACTGGTCTGGTCAGTCTACTCAAATATTTGGACTTCAGATTTTTCTCTCTACAAGCCATACTTTGATCATTTTGTAATTTCTAAAAATGATACATTCATTTATGAATAGATATGAAAGCCATCTGGACTCTGATATATCTTATTATGTTGAAGAAATTTCTTGACACTATTTTCACCACCAAAGAATATCAGTGTGATTTTAATATGATTTGACTCTTTGCAGGCTGTCAGGCTGTGGAGTCACGGACAAAGGCTGTGCTTCTCTGGCCTCAGCTCTCATCTCAAACCCCTCACACCTGAGAGAGCTGGATCTGAGTAACAATGACCTGAAGGATTCAGGAGTGAAGCTGCTCTCTACTGGACTGGGGAATCCCCACTGTAAACTGGAGACTCTGAGGTCAGTATTCCTGTAGTTGGTCAACAAGTGATAACTGTTCACCAGATCCATATGTGTTTACCAGGAACACATTGTCCACATCACATGTGTTTACCAGACACATAGTCCACATCATATATGTTTACCAGACACATAGTCCACATCACATGTGTTTACCAGGCACATAGTCCACATCACATGTGTTTACCAGACACATAGTCCACATCATACAGACACACATAGTCCACATCATACAGACACACATAGTCCACATCACATGTGTTTACCAGACACATAGTCCACATCATACAGACACACATAGTCCACATCATACAGACACACATATTCCACATCATACAGACACACATAGTCCACATCACATGTGTTTACCAGGCACATAGTCCACATCACACAGACACACATAGTCCACATCATACAGACACACATAGTCCACATCACATGTGTTTGGACAGTGAAGCTTACAGGTTTAAATTTGCTGCTATGCTCCAGTATTTTGGATTTGAGAAAACAGTTTAATATTAGGTGACAGTACAGAACGTCACCTTTAATTAGAGGTTAATGGTGAGAGGTTAGTATGTTTGGTTGTTGCCTCTGTAACTCTCTCACTCTTTATTATTAATGATTCATTCATGATCTTTCTTAATCATGGCAGTCACAAGCTTGTTGTGGTCATTGTTGTGACAGAATATCAGACCAAATACAAATCTTTTGACTATTTTAATAGACTATAAGTGAATTGGTCAGAATACTTATGACCTCTTCAGATAGGGGGACTTGATACATGAATTGCTTTTATTTTTCTAAACGTGAAACAGACATGTATAAAAGAATGCCCTCAAATTAAAGGTGACATTATATAAATTAATAGGACATTATATACTGTCACTTCAAATAAAACATTTGATCTCAAATCCAAAATGCCGGAGTATAGAGCCACATATAAAATGTTATCTTCACTGTCAATATATATATGATGTGGACTGTATACTCAATTCAATCTAAATCTGACACCTCACTGTCAAACTAGATATGATGTGAACTGTATACTCAGTACAATCTAAATCTGACACCTCACTGTCAAACTAGATATGATGTGAACTGTATACTCAATTCAATCTAAATCTGACACCTCACTGTCAAGCTAGATATGATGTGAACTGTATACTCAGTACAATCTAAATCTGACACCTCACTGTCAAACTAGATATGGTGTGGACTGTATACTCAGTACAATCTAAATCTGACACCTCACTGTCAAACTAGATATGGTGTGGACTGTATACTCAGTACAATCTAAATCTGACACCTCACTGTCAAACTAGATATGATGTGGACTGTATACTCAGTACAATCTAAATCTGATACCTCACTGTCTGTCTTTTGACTGATGCTGTGTTTAAACTGGTCTGGTCAGTCTACTCAAATATTTGGAGTTTATATTTTTCTCTCTACAAACCATGCTTTGATCATTTTGTAATTTCTAAAAATGATACATTAATTAATTAAGCCATCTGGACTCTGATATATCTTATTATGTTGAAGAAATTTACTGCCACTATTTTCCCCACCAAAGAATAGCACTGTGATTTTAATATGATTTGACTCTTTGCAGGCTGTCAGGCTGTCTAGTCACAGAGGAAGGCTGTTGTTCTCTGGTCTCAGCTCTGAAATCAAACCCCTCACACCTGAGAGAGCTGGATCTGAGCTACAATCACCCAGGAGACTCAGGAGTCAGACTGCTCTCTGCTGGACTGGAGGATCCAAACTGCAGACTAGAGAAACTCAAGTGTGTAGAGGGTTTATGTCAATGTTCATATCAGACATGTTTGAGTTATCAGGCTAGTTAAGACAAACATTATTACCACCACTTTGGCATAGTTGTGTGTGTGTGTGTGTGTGTGTGTGTGTGTGTGTGTGTGTGTGTGTGTGTGTGTGTGTGTGTGTGTGTGTGTGTGTGTGTGTGTGTGTGTGTGTGTGTGTGTGTGTGTGTGTGTGTGTGTGTGTGCGTGCGTGCGTGCTTTGCGTTCACGTGTATCAGTTATTGACTGTCTGTTCTTCTGCTTTCCGCTACAGTGTGGAACATGGTGGAGAGAACAGAATGAAACCTGGACTTAGAAAATGTGAGTGTTGACTTCTGTGAAGAATATGACTAAGAATAAGTCAAAGTCAAAGACCACCATCATTACTTGGTCGTATTAAATATAAGTTGTAGTTCTACAGAAGCAGAAATCAGGGACACTAAAGTTTAGAAAGAGTTGCTTTGACAATGTGTGTGTCTGTGTATGTGTGTGGTGTGTTCGTGTAACGCTAGACATGTGTGTGTGTGTGTGTGTGTGTGTGTGTGTAATTAATGGGAATAAGTGTGTTTTATATTACCATACAGTATAACAGTTGATCAATCAAAAGTCTCAAGTTACCTTAACTTCTCCTTTTGATACCTAGAAACATCTACGTTAAATGAATTAGTGAAAGGTGAGTTAACATTCTAATGTGAATGATGATGATTTCTAATATTGTGTCTGGTTTCATCCATCAGATGCCTGTGATCTCACACTGGACCCAAACACAGCACACAGACTCCTCCCTCTGACTGAGGATAACAGAAAGGTGACACGTAGCAGAGAGACACAACCGTATCCTGATCACCCAGAGAGATTTGAGGTCTGGCAGCAAGTGCTGTGTAGAGACAGTCTGACTGGGCGCTGTTACTGGGAGGTAGAGAGGAGTGGGGGATTGGCTGACATTGGAGTGACATATAAAGGAATCAGCAGGAGAGGAGAGGGTAATGACTGTGTTATTGGATCCAATGACAAGTCCTGGAGTCTGTTCTGCTCTGACAACAGTTACACTGCCAGGCACAATAATAATCCCACTACCATAGCCGTCCCCCTCCAGCTCCCACAGAGTAGGAGTGTATCTGGACTGGCCTGCCGGCACTCTGTCCTTCTACAGAGTCTCCTCTGCCACACTGACCCACCTGTACACATTCTACACCCCATTCACTGAGCCCCTCTATCCAGGGTTTAAGGTTAATGATGTTGACTCCTCAGTGTCGCTGTGTCAGGTGTTCATGGGGCCAAAAAGACATGATGTTTCACTCTAATCATGTGTTTTATGTTTGATCACAATATGATCATGTAAATACAATTTAAATGCATGGAGTAACACACACACACCAGTTTGGACCAGTTTATTCCTGGAAATAATAACCATGGTAACTCTGTGTCAATGGACACACACACTCGCACACTGGACACACACTGGACAAACTGGACACACACACACACACCCACACACACACACACACACACACACTGTAAGTGAAAATGTTAATTGAATGTGCCCATAACTGAGTATGTGACTAACCTTGTGAAACTGTCCTATTATAGTGTCCTGTTCTTCTGAATATTTGTAGATTAGATTTGTAATAGTGTTATAGTAATGAATAAAGTTCAGTTCCAGCTTCACACTGAAACAAAAAAACCATAATAATAAGATAATAATAATATAACCAGCCAGGTGAAATGATTTGCTGTATTCCAAAAGCACCAGTGCATGAACAGTTGTAAAGGATGAACTGCATAATATATATATATATATATATATATATATATATATATATATTCATGACAAGACAAGATCTAAAAACAGTCATTTGTTGATTGTGTCAGATGCTGTAGTTCCTTTATACCTGTGACTTTTTTTTCTTTTTAAAAGTTTTTTTAAAGGTGTAGATCAGCATAATATTGTGGAAAGAATGTTGCTTCCATCAATGTAATTGTCTGCATCATTTCCAATCCCCCATATATCTTTGGGGTAAATATACATACCCATACACGCATGCATACATATACACATATATACATACCCATACACGCATGCATACATATACACATATATACATACCCATACACGCATGCATACATATACACATATATACATACCCATACCTATGTAGACAGACATATACACATATATACATACCCATACCCTTATAGACATACATATACACATATATACGTACACATACCTATATAGACATACATATACACATATCTATATAGACAGACATATACACATATCTATATAGACAGACATATACACATATCTATATAGACAGACATATACACATATATACATACACATACCTATATAGACATACATATGAACATATATACATACCTATGTAGACAGACATATACACATATATATATATATACACATACCTATGTAGACAGACATATACACATATATACATACACATACCTATATAGACAGACATATACACATACACATACCTATATAGACATACCTATATAGACATACATATACACATACCTATATAGACAGACATATACACATACACATATATACATACATACACATACCTATATAGACATACCTATATAGACATACATATACACATATATACATTCACATACCTATATAGACATACCTATATAGACAGACATATACACATATATACATACACATACCTATATAGACATACCTATATAGACATACATATACACATATATACATTCACATACATACACATACCTATATAGACATACCTATATAGACAGACATATACACATATATACATACACATACCTATATAGACATACCTATATAGACATACCTATATAGACATATATACATACACATACCTATATAGACAGACATATACACATATATACATACACATACCTATATAGACAGACATATACACATATATATATATATATACACATACCTATATGGACAGACATATACACATATATACATACACATACCTATGTAGACAGACATGTACACATATATACATACACATACCTATGTAGACATATACACATATACACATACCTATATAGACAGACATATACACATACCTATGTAGACAGACATATACACATACCTATGTAGACAGACATGTACACATATATACATACACATACCTATGTAGACATATACACATACCTATGTAGACAGACATATACACATATATACATACACATACACGCATGCATACATATACACATACTGTCACGAACCGGCTCAAAGCCCGTAACAAAGGGAGACAACGTGGAGATAAGGAGTAACAACATATATATTTATTAACCAAAGCAACTAAGGAAAATATACAATGGTGTGTGTAATCAGTAATCAGTAGTGTAAGTGAGTGTTTTGCACGAATGTGATAATGCAGGGTGTTGAAAGGTGCCAATGCAAACAAACAAACGGCCACCAAGAACCACAACACAATCTACAATGGTGTCTGCATGGAGAGAGTCTCTTCCATGAATGTGGAAGAGGTCTATTTATCCTGGGACTCCTGGCCCAGGTGTTTCCCATGTAGCTGACGACCCTCCCCAACTCCGCCCACCGGCATCCTAATAAGGAAACAAGAACAAAGACAATACGGCAGACAGAGTGGGAGGGTCGTCACATTCCCCCCCATAAAACCGGGGACCAACAAGGACCCCGGAACATACCAGCCTCTGCGTCCCAAATTGACACAGCCTCTGCGTCCCAAATTGACACAGCCTCTGCGTCCCAAATTGACACAGCCTCTGCGTCCCAAATTGACACAGCCTCTGCGTCCCAAATTGACACAGCCTCTGCGTCCCAAATTGACACAGCCTCTGCGTCCCAAATTGACACAGCCTCTGCGTCCCAAATTGACGAGGGGTTATGTGTTCACACCTCCACCTGCACCAACCAACCTCCTCCTCCCCAGACCTCAGCAACCTTTGCGCATAGGAAGCAATATTTAAGAGGAAAGAAGAACACAAGACCAGGAGGGAACAGACAGGAAAGCTAGAAGACGACAACCCCAACCAATGGTCAGTCACGTAAACATTCAGTAACATGGCACAAAAGACCACAACAGCTACAAACTCCAACGAAAAGAACATCAGGGTCCTTAATTTGTACAACTCCCAACGATTCATAGTCACTTCCAACGATTCATAGTCACTTCCAACGATTCATAGTCACTTCCAACGATTCATAGTCACTTCCAACGATTCATAGTCACTTCCAACGATTCATAGTCACTTCCAACGATTAAGAATTTCACTAATTTCAATCATTTAACCTTGTAGTGTTCAGCCATCTGCAACAGCTGTTCTTTAGTACATAATTCTAACAGGTCCTCTGATGGAAAGCGAATGAACTTGTGTACATGAGACACCATAGTCATAGGTAAAGTAAATAATCTTGCTCAACCCCTCTGCTGAGCACATCAGACCACAACCAGAGAAATGACAATCACCCTGAGCACCACAGAAGAGAGATGAGATATGGAGCTTCCCCAAACCTACAATAACTCAACCTTAGTCTTCGTGCAGATTTGCGGTGGGAATTTACGCACTGTAGCCCGCTGGCAAGGAAATAGAACTCCCCAGCATGCTGGAAAATTCCACCAAGCCACGGATGTGCCCCCGAGACAACTGCTCAGTCCACAGACACCACACAAAAATAACAATTTGTCACCCTCTCTGCGGGTATTCTATTGTGCCATTGACAACGTCGGAAGAGGATCTATGCCATTCCTGTTTTCTCATTAAAAGAACTCTGTTTCTGTTAAACCGCTTTTGGGTCTTCACTCAAGTACATAACAGATAAATACAGTTCTTTTTTATCAATTAGTATATTTGAATTTAACCACAATATTTGTTGTATTATTTGTTCTGTCTTTTCAGGTGGATTAAACTGAAATTGCAACCATCTTTCTAAGGTTTGTTTAAAAAATAAAGCTATTTTGGAGATGATTTCCTTTTCAAATAACTGAAAGGGAGCAGGTGTCATCTGAATAAAGGGAGCAGGTGTCATCTGAATAAAGGGAGCAGGTGTCATCTGAATAAAGGGAAAAGGCCCTTCCTGGATATAGGATGAGACGTTCCTACCAATTAACTAGAGAACCAGTTTGGATTTAAGGTTCACTTTTGTATGACTGATGCCTTTAGTGAGACGTCCAATGCTTTAATATTTAATCATTTCTGCCCTACGAATTCATATTTGTTATAGAAATAGGCCCTTTAATTTGATCTGCTATGAATATTTTATGTTCATATAATTTACAAAGCAGGTCACTAGGTATAGGCTAAACCATAAGCAAATAGGTCAACTGTGATGTGACTAAAGAGTTAATCAGGGTGATTTCACCACAAATAGACAGGTATTTTCCTTTCCATGGGAGCAAGATCTTATCTATTTTTGCTAACTTTCTATAAAAATGTAATGGAGTGAGATCATTTCTTTCTTTTGGGATTTGTATACCGAGTATGTCCACATCTCCGTCAGACCATTTTATTGGTAAACTACATGGTAATGTAAAATTTGCATTTTTTAGTGATCCAATACGTAATATGTTACATTTATCATAATTTGGTTTTAATCCACAGAGAAGAGCAAAAGTATCTAGATCCTCTAAGAGGCCGTGGAGAGACTCCAATTATACCTGTGCCTTTACACATGAATCAGTCTGTCTACTCTTTATGCTTTGGTTCGGGGGTTTGTGCGAGCAGGCCCCACAAACAAATCGGTTGTCCTGCACACAGTTTTCATGGGCCATTGGGAGAGCAGGGCCTGCTGCCTGCTTGGAGCTGTGGTGCTTAGAGAAGAGGAGAGCAGGACCTGCTGCCTGCTTGGAGCTGTGGTGCTTGGGGAAGAGGGAGAGCAGGACCTGCTGCCTGCTTGGAGCTGTGGTGCTTAGGGAAGAGGGAGAGCAGGACCTACTGCCTGCTTGGAGCTGTGGTGCTTAGGGAAGAGGGAGAGCAGGACCTGCTGCCTGCTTGGAGCTGTGGTGCTTAGGGAAGAGGGAGAGCAGGACCTGCTGCCTGCTTGGAGCTGTGGTGCTTGGGGAAGAGGGAGAGCAGGACCTGCTGCCTGCTTGGAGCTGTGGTGCTTAGGGAAGAGTGAGAGCAGGACCTGCTGCCTGCTTAGAGCTGTGGTGCTTGGGGAAGAGGGAGAGCAGGACCTGCTGCCTGCTTGGAGCTGTGGTGCTTGGGGAAGAGGGAGAGCAGGACCTGCTGCCTGCTTGGAGCTGTGGTGCTTAGGGAAGAGTGAGAGCAGGACCTGCTGCCTGCTTGGAGCTGTGGTGCTTAGGGAAGAGGGAGAGCAGGACCTGCTGCCTGCTTGGAGCTGTGGTGCTTAGGGAAGAGGGAGAGCAGGACCTGCTGCCTGCTTGGAGCTGTGGTGCTTAGGGAAGAGGGAGAGCAGGACCTACTGCCTGCTTGGAGCTGTGGTGCTTAGGGAAGAGGGAGAGCAGGACCTGCTGCCTGCATGGAGCTGTGGTGCTTGGGGAAGAGGGAGAGCAGGACCTGCTGCCTGCTTGGAGCTGTGGTGCTTGGGGAAGAGGGAGAGCAGGACCTGCTGCCTGCTTGGAGCTGTGGTGCTTAGAGAAGAGGGAGAGCAGGACCTGCTGCCTGCTTGGAGCTGTGGTGCTTAGGGAAGAGTGAGAGCAGGACCTGCTGCCTGCTTGGAGCTGTGGTGCTTGGGGAAGAGTGAGAGCAGGACCTGCTGCCTGCTTGGAGCTGTGGTGCTTGGGGAAGAGGGAGAGCAGGACCTGCTGCCTGCTTGGAGCTGTGGTGCTTGGGGAAGAGGGAGAGCAGGACCTGCTGCCTGCTTGGAGCTGTGGTGCTTGGGGAAGAGGGAGAGCAGGACCTGCTGCCTGCTTGGAGCTGTGGTGCTTGGGGAAGAGGGAGAGCAGGACCTGCTGCCTGCTTGGAGCTGTGGTGCTTAGGGAAGAGGGAGAGCAGGACCTGCTGCCTGCTTGGCGGCTGGAGTTGTTTATTGACGTTTATGTGGTTCTCATGCCAGATCCAGTGGGGTGCATGGTGCTGAGAATGCAAACACATACTTTTATGTGTGAAATTGTTTAGGTGTAGTTTCAATGGGCCGGCTGTGCAGGCTGACTGGCATGTTTCCCGCTCATCAACTTCGATAGAGTCAAGGATATGTTTAGCATTATGACAAAGTAAAATGTAAAAGTAATGGTATCAACCCACAAGTCATGCTGTCAAATGATTTGCTACTGATAAATAGGCATAACAAACTCATTACACTATTGTCTTTCTAAATGAAATCAACCTCTTCCCCCTCCTTATCATTCAGTTAGGCCTCATTTAAATTACATTGTGAAGTAAGATGAGCAATTATCACCCATTCATTCATTTGTCATTCATTCAGTGAGGAGAGAGAGATGCATTAGCGCCTGGCTGGGTACCAACGTCCTACAGCACGTTGTCTTGGCAGGTTAATCTGGGAAAAGGTGGGGAAAACACTGGTAGGCAATTTGAAAACAAGTTCTCATTATCAACTGCGACCTGGCCAAGATAAAGCAAAGCAGTTCGACACATAACAACACAGAGTTACACATGGAGTAAAACAAACATACAGTCAATAATACAGTAGAAAAATACGTCTATATACAATGTGAGCAAATGAGGTGAGATAAGGGAGGTAAAGGCAAAAAAAGGCCATGGTGGCAAAGTAAATACAATATAGCAAGTAAAACACTGGAATGGTAGATTTGCAGTGGAAGTAGAAATAAAAATAATGGGGTGCAAAGGAGCTAAATAAATACATACAATAGGGGGAGAGGTATTTGTTTGGGCTAAATTATAGATTGGCTATGTACAGGTGCAGTAATCTGTGAGCTGCTCCGACAGCTGGTGCTTAAAGCTAATGAGGGAGATAAGTGTTTCCAGTTTCAGAGATTTTTGTAGTTCGTTCCAGTCATTGGCAGCAGAGAACTGGAAGGAGAAGCGGTCAAAGAAAGAATTGGTTTTAGGGGTGACCAGAGAGATATACCTGCTGGAGCGTGTGCTACAGGTGGGTGCTGCTATGGTGACCAGCGAGCTGAAATAAGGGGGGACTTTACCTAGCAGGGTCTTGTAGATGACATGGAGCCAGTGGGTTTGGCGACGAGTATGAAGCGAGGGCCGGCCCACGAGAGCGTGCAGGTCGCAGTGGTGGGTAGTATATGGGGCTTCCGGCGCCAACAGAGATGGCAGCCATGCTTCGCGTTCCTAGGAAAATATGCAGTTTTGTGTTTTTTTACGTGTTATTTCTTACATTAGTACCCCAGGTCATCTTAGGTTTCATTACATACAGTCGAGAAGAACTACTGTATATAAGATCAGCGTCAACTCACCATCAGTACGACCAAGAATATGTTTTTCGCGACGCAGATCCTGTGTTCTGCCTTACAAACAGGACAACGGAATGGATCGCATGCAGCGACCCAAAAACGACTCCGAAAAAGAGGGAAACGTGGCGGTCTTCTGGTCAGACTACGGAGACGGGCACATCGTGCCCCACTTCCTAGCATTCTTCTTGCCAATGTCCAGTCTCTTGACAACAAGGTCGATGAAATCCGAGCAAGGGTAGCATTCAGAGGGACATCAGAGACTGTAACGTTCTGTGCTTCACGGAAACATGGCTCACTGGAGAGACGCTATCCGAAGCGGTGCAGCCAACGGGTTTCTCCACGCATCGCACCGACAGAAACAAACACCTTTCTGGTAAGAAGAGGTGTGGGGGTGTATGCCTTATGGCTAACGAGGCATGGTGCGATGAAAGAAACATACAGGAACTCAAATCCTTCTGTTCACCTGATTTAGAATTCCTCACAATCAAATGTAGACCGCATTATCTACCAAGAGAATTCTCTTCGATTATAATCACAGCCGTATATATCCCCCCCCAAGCAGACACATCGATGGCTCTGAACGAACTTTATTTAACTCTTTGCAAACTGGAAACCATTTATCCGGAGGCTGCATTCATTGTTGCTGGGGATTTTAACAAGGCTAATCTGAAAACAAGACTCCTAAATTTTATCAGCATATCGATTGCGCAACCAGGGGCGGAAAAACCTTGGATCACTGTTACTCTAACTTCCGCGACGCATATAAGGCCCTGCCCCGCCCCCCTTTCGGAAAAGCTGACCACGACTCCATTTTGCTGATACCTGCCTACAGACAAAAGCTAAAAAAGAAGCTCCCACGCTGAGGTCTGTCCAACGCTGGTCCGACCAAGCTGACTCCACACTCCAAGACTGCTTCCATCACGTGGACTGGGACATGTTTCGTATTGCGTCAGATAACAACATTGACGAATACGCTGATTCGGTGTGCGAGTTCATTAGAACGTGCGTTGAAGATGTCGTTCCCATAGCAACGATTAAAACATTCCCTAACCAGAAACCGTGGATTGATGGCAGCATTCGCGTGAAACTGAAAGCGCAAACCACTGCTTTCAATCAGGGCAAGGTGTCTGGTAACATGACTGAAAACAAACAATGCAGCTATTCCCTCCGTAAGGCTATCAAACAAGCTAAGCGTCAGTACAGAGACAATGTAGAATCCGAATTCAACGGCTCAGACACAAGAGACATGTGGCAGGGTCTACAGTCAATCACGGACTACAGGAAAAAATCCAGCCCAGTCATGGACCAGGATGTCTTGCTCCCAGGCAGACTAAATAACTTTTTTGCCCGCTTTGAGGACAATACAGTGCCACTGACACTGCCTGCAACGGAAAAATGCGGTCTCTCCTTCACTGCAGCCGATGTGAGTAAAACATTTAAATGTGTTAACCCTCGCAAGGCTGCAGGCCCAGACGGCATCCCCAGCCGCGCCCTCAGAGCATGCGCAGACCAGCTGGCTGGTGTGTTTACGGACATATTCAATCAATCCCTATACCAGTCTGCTGTTCCCACATGCTTCAAGAGGGCCACCATTGTTCCTGTTCCCAAGAAAGCTAAGGTAACTGAGCTAAACGACTACCGCCCGTAGCACTCACTTCCGTCATCATGAAGTGCTTTGAGAGACTAGTCAAGGACCATATCACCTCCACCCTACCTGACACCCTAGACCCACTCCAATTTGCTTACCGCTCAAATAGGTCCACAGACGATGCAATCTCAACCACACTGCACACTGCCTAACCCATCTGGACAAGAGGAATACCTATGTGAGAATGCTGTTCATCGACTACAGCTCAGCATTCAACACCATAGTACCCTCCAAGCTCGTCATCAAGCTCGAGACCCTGGGTCTCGACCCCGCCCTGTGCAACTGGGTACTGGACTTCCTGACGGCCGCCCCAGGTGGTGAGGGTAGGTAACAACATCTCCTCCCCGCTGATCCTCAACACTGGGGCCCCACAAGGGTGCGTTCTGAGCCCTCTCCTGTACTCCCTGTTCACCCACGACTGCGTGGCCACGCACGCCTCAACTCAATCATCAAGTTTGCGGACGACACAACAGTGGTAGGCTTGATTACCAACAACGACGAGACGGCCTACAGGGAGGAGGTGAGGGCCCTCAGAGTGTGGTGTCAGGAAAATAACCTCACACTCAACGTCAACAAAACTAAGGAGATGATTGTGGACTTCAGGAAACAGCAGAGGGAACACCCCCTATCCACATCGATGGAACAGTAGTGGAGAGAGTAGCAAGTTTTAAGTTCCTCGGCATACACATCACAGACAAAATGAATTGGTCCACTCACACAGACAGCATCGTGAAGAAGGCGCAGCAGCGCCTCTTCAACCTCAGGAGGCTGAAGAAATTCTGCTTGTCACCAAAAGCACTCACAAACTTCTACAGATGCACAATCGAGAGCATCCTGGCGGGCTGTATCACCGCCTGGTACGGCAACTGCTCCGCCCTCAACCGTAAGGCTCTCCAGAGGGTAGTGAGGTCTGCACAACGCATCACCGGGGGCAAACTACCTGCCCTCCAGGACACCTACAACACCCGATGTTACAGGAAGGCCATAAAGATCATCAAGGACATCAACCACCCGAGCCACTGCCTGTTCACCCCGCTATCATCCAGAAGGCGAGGTCAGTACAGGTGCATCAAAGCTGGGACCGAGAGACTGAAAAACAGCTTCTATCTCAAGGCCATCAGACTGTTAAACAGCCACCACTAACATTGAGTGGCTGCTGCCAACACACTGACACTGACTCAACTCCAGCCACTTTAATAATGGGAATTGATGGGAAATGATGTAAATATATCACTAGCCACTTTAAACAATGCTACCTTATATAATGTTACTTACCCTACATTATTCATCTCATATGCATACGTATATACTGTACTCTATATCATCGACTGCATCCTTATGTAATACATGTATCACTAGCCACTTTAAACTATGCCACTTTGTTTACATACTCATCTCACATGTATATACTGTACTCGATACCATCTACTGTATCTTGCCTATGCTGCTCTGCACCATCACTCATTCATATATCCTTATGTACATATTCTTTATCCCCTTACACTGTGTATAAGACAGTAGTTTAGGAATTGTTAGTTAGATTACTTGTTGGTTATTACTGCATTGTCGGAACTAGAAGCACAAGCATTTTGCTACACTCGCATTAACATCTGCTAACCATGTGTATGTGACAAATAAAAATTGATTTGATTTGAGATTGATTTGATTTGAAACGGATTGCACTGTGATAGACTGCATCCAATTTGCTGAGTAGAGTGTTGGAGGCTATTTTGTAAATGACATCGCCGAAGTCAAGGATTGGTAGGATGGTCAGTTTTACAAGGGTATGTTTGGCAGCATGAGTGAAGGATGCTTTGTTGCGAAATAGGAAGCCGATTCTAGATTTAATTTTGGATTGGAGATGTTTGATGTGGGTCTGGAAGGAGAGTTTACAGTCTAATCAGACACCTAGATATTTGTAGTTGTCCACGTATTCTAAGTCAGAACCGTCCAGAGTAATGATGCTGGATGGGTGGGCAGGTGCAGGCATTTAGTTTTACTTGTATTTAAGAGCAATTGGAGGCCACGGAAGGAGAGTTGTATGGCATTGAAGCTCGTATAGTTCCCTGGAGTATACAAATATAAAAATACACAATGTACCTTCAGAGATGTAATGCATTGTCAAAGACTTTACGATGATAGGCTTTATGATGATAATATTCGCCTAGGAATGAACTTGGTTAAAACCTGATGGGGCTAAAGGGAAATACAGCCCCCTTTAGATGAATTGTTTGCACAAAGTAAACTTAAAAAAAACTGTCAAAAATTGCTAATATATGCATATAATAATTATTATTGAATAGAAAACACTCTAAAGCTTCTAAAACCGTTCGAATTATGTCTGTATGTAAAGCAGAACTCACAGGGCAGCCATTCTCCCAAACTCTCTCTCTCTCCTAAGAAAGTTGCTCGAACTTTGACGTCATCGCCCCCACCCTTCCCAACCAGCTATGGATCTCGGAACAGTTTCTATTTCTTCAGCGCGCTCTCGTCTTTCAATGAGATGTGGAACGGAGAAAATAGCACGAGCTTTGACTGCTTGGCGGGCAAAATACTGAGGTGTCACGAGTTTTCAGGTGCGCGCTCTGTGAAAAGGGTCTTTTTTTCCCAGCCTGCCTGAAGAGAGTTCGTTATGTTTGATTTAATCGCCAATTGTTTTGTACGTTAAAAACATCCTAAAGCTTGATTCTGCACTTAGTTTGACCAGTTTAGTCGACATATAATATGTAAATTTGAAGTTTTGATGCGCAATTTTCGTGATCAGAAGTCCTTTTTGGGTAATTCACCTGAAGATTTTAGCGTTTGCTAATACAAAGACACACCAACAGCAACCAAACGTTATATTAGGTAAGTATAACTCCTTCCACGACATTCTCGTCGAAGACCATCAAAGGTAAGGGAATATTTATGTTATAAAATTGTATTTTTGTCGAATCCAACATAGTAGAGAAATAATGCTAATGGCTGAGCGCTGTCTCAGATTATTGAATAGTGAACGAATTCTGTAATGTTAAAAATAAATGTAACACAGCGTTTGCATTAAGAAGTGTATCTTTCTAAATATATGTAGAACATGTATATTTAGTCAAAGTTTATGATGTTTATTGCTGTTATCTGGCGTTAGCTGCCGGAGATATTTATAATTCCTCCGGTCATTTCTGCTGCATTTTCTGAACATGGCTCAATGTAAATGGAGATTTATGGATATAAATTGCATATTATTGAAAAAAACATAAATGTACTGTGTAACATGTGCTATTATTGTCATCTGATGAAGATTTTCAAAAGGTTAGTGAATTATTTTTCTTTTAATCCTGCGTTTGTGATTGTGCTATTTTGCATAGCCATGTGGCTACATATTGTATGTTTTCCTAGTGGTGGTTTAACATAAATATGTGCTATGTTTTCGCTGTAAAACATTTAAAAATTCTGACATGCTGGGTAGATGAACAAGGTGTTTATCTTCCATTTAAGCTATTGGACTTGTTAATGTGTGGAGGTTAAATATTTTTAAGAATATTTTGCTTTCCCTGTGCCACCGTTTGGGCTGAAGGGGGGGGGGGGGTGTTCCTAGTTTGGAACCCGTAGCCCCTTAAGGCCACAGGACTAAATTCAACAACCATGTCTCTGTCACTAACAAATAGTCATGAGTGGTTATGTTGTCATTCACTAGAAAAGGCAAGGCACACTGGGAAATGATTTAGAAGGAATGGCTTAGTGGGGGCAAGGCTTTCATATTACCCAGGGAGATGTACCGTGCTACGGACAAGCCTCCTTTATGACAGTCACAAGTACACATCATGAAGGAAGCAGTGTCATGGTGTATTTGTTACCAAGTGGGAAGTGGGAATTTACTATATAAGACTGGGAAAATTCCACTTGAATGGCCCTCCAGCTGGTATTACTAGTGGGAAACTCGTCTATCAGATGGTGACCTCTGACGTCACCTACGAAGGAAATGGTTTCTATAACAGCATTTTTGTCAGTTCAATGCTAAATCCCGTGCTCTCCGAGGGTTTGTAGCGCTGCCTTGGTACATGCAGAAGTCTGCTTTCCCTGGAGTGGCTCCAGACTGGATGAATTTAATCCGTTTTTCCCACGGCCTTTTTCTCCTCCTCACTCCACTTCCTCTTCTTAGAACCTTTGGACACAATGAAAAAGGATTCCTGAGGCATTTAAGAGCACTTCTTCTCTGCTGCTTGACCATACACTTCCTCTCTGCTGCTTGACCATACACTTCCTCTCTGCTGCTTGACCATACACTTCCTCTCTGCTGCTTGACCATACACTTCCTCTCTGCTGCTTGACCATACACTTCCTCTCTGCTTCTGCTTGACCATACACTTCCTCTCTGCTTCTGCTTGACCATACACTTCCTCTCTGCTTCTGCTTGACCATACACTTCCTCTCTGCTGCTTGACCATACACTTCCTCTCTGCTTCTGCTTGACCATACACTTCCTCTCTGCTTCTGCTTGACCATACACTTCCTCTCTGCTTCTGCTTGACCATACACTTCCTCTCTGCTGCTGCTTGACCATACACTTCCTCTCTGCTTCTACTTGACCATAACACTTCCTCTCTGCTGCTTGACCATACACTTCCTCTCTGCTGCTGCTTGACCATACACTTCCTCTCTGCTGCTGCTTGACCATACACTTCCTCTCTGCTGCTGCTTGACCATACACTTCCTCTCTGCTGCTGCTTGACCATACACTTCCTCTCTGCTGCTGCTTGACCATACACTTCCTCTCTGCTTCTGCTTGACCATACACTTCCTCTCTGCTGCTACTTGACCATATACTTCCTCTCTGCTTCTGCTTGACCATACACTTCCTCTCTGCTGCTGCTTGACCATACACTTCCTTTCTGCTTCTACTTCTACCACCTCACCATACCATGCTGCGTTTGAATTCTATACATGTGTTAAACTGCTGAATGCTGTTTACAAACTGGATACTAAATGCTTATTATTATTTGACATTTGAGTAAATTAGCAGATGCTGTTATGCAGCGCGACTTACACGAGCACTTAGGGTTAAGTCAGGCGGACAGGACATCAGATGTTTCACCTTGTCGGCTCTGTGAATCGAACTAGCGACCTTTCGGTTACTGGCGCTAGTCTTTAATCGCTAGGCTACATTGCCTCCCTTTTTGTTCTGCTGCCCCCACCAGCTTTGTGTCTGTTCTATCTCTATGGGGAATGGAGATAAGTACATTCCTTACCCATTGTTTTGTTTAATTGTGTACTTTGTTATAATGCTTTTGGGTTAAGGATTATTCCAAAAGGAATTTGATATTTTATTCAATAAAATTTGAAAGTGGCCAAATCTTCTCTGTGAATTTTCCTTACAGAAAATTACATTTAAGACCCTTTGGAGAGTTTGATGCCATTCCATTCACTCCGGTCCAGCCATTATTATGAGCCCTGCTCCCTTCAGTAGTCTCCATTATTATGAGCCCTGCTCCCTTCAGTAGTCTCCATTACTATGAGCCCTGCTCCCTTCAGTAGCCTCCATTATTATGAGCCCTGCTCCCTTCAGTAGCCTCCATTATTATGAGCCCTGCTCCCTTCAGTAGCCTCCATTATTATGAGCCCTGCTCCCTTCAGTAGCCTCCATTATTATGAGCCCTGCTCCCTTCAGTAGCCTCCATTATTATGAGCCCTGCTCCCTTCAGTAGCCTCCATTATTATGAGCCCTGCTCCCTTCAGTAGCCTCCATTATTATGAGCCCTGCTCCCTTCAGTAGTCTCCATTATTATGAGCCCTGCTCCCTTCAGTAGCCTCCATTATTATGAGCCCTGCTCCCTTCAGTAGTCTCCATTATTATGAGCCCTGCTCCCTTCAGTAGCCTCCACAGTACGTGGGAGACAGAACTCTGACATCACATACTAAAGAAATGACTGACATAACATAATTTTTGGCAGGTAAATTCAACAACAACAAATTATTTATAAAATCAAATATATTAAAGCTTCAATATGTACATTTTTTTTGTGTGACTCGACCAAGTTATACACAATATATATAAAAGCATCTGGACACCCCTTCTAATTAGTGTATTTATGTCATTCTTATTGAAAGCTAGTCTGATAAGCTGTAGATATGTTCTATGAGCACTATTTCTATGCTTCACATTCTTAATGTTAGTGCTTGCATCATTTACTTGTGGTTTTGTTACACCAGCTTCAAACAGCTGAAAATACACCATTTTATGGAAAATATATTTCACAGCGATTTAATTGGTACAATGATTCTCTACACAATGAGGTGCTTGTTTTGTCACACGAACTGAAATTAAGCAAACTACACTGCTCAAAAAAACAAAGGGAACACTTAAACAACACAATGCAACTCCAAGTCAATCACACTTCTGTGAAATCAAACTGTCCACTTAGGAAGCAACACTGATTGACAATACATTTCACATGCTGTTGTGCAAATAGAATAGACAACAGGTGGAAATTATAGGTATTTAGCAAGACACCCCCAATATAGGCGTGGTTCTGCAGGTGGGGACCACAGACCACTTCTCAGTTCCTATGCTTCCTGGCTGATGTTTTGGTCACTTTTGAATGCTGGCAGTGCTTTCACTCTAGTGGTAACATGAGACGGAGTCTACAACCCACACAAGTGGCTCAGGTAGTGCAGCTAACTAACTAAATAAAAACTACTATTCCCTTGAAAAGGTCAGCTTTGTGCAAGTCTAGTTTAGACCTATGGAACATTCCATTGATAGAGCTGAATAAGTAAGTTAAGTTAAAAATTGGAAATTGATGTGCGGGCCTACAAAAGGGGATCTGGCAGTTGCCCATCCCTGCTCTAAACTCTCAACACACTTTAGACCAGTGGTTTCTCTTTTTTTATAGTCCCGTACCCCTTCAAACATTCAACCTCCAGCTGAGTACCCCCTACAAGTAATTACCAGTAGGAGGGGCGTAACAGTGGATTGATAGATGAGTGTCCCCACTAGTAATTACCAGTAGGAGGGGAGTAACAGTGGATTGATAGATGAGTGTCCACACTAATAATTACCAGTAGGAGGGGAGTAACAGTGGATTGATAGATGAGTGTCCTCACTAGTAATTACCAGTAGGAGGGGAGTAACAGTGGATTGATAGATGAGTGTCCCCACTAGTAATTACCAGTAGGAGGGGAGTAACAGTGGATTGATAGATGAGTGTCCTCACTAGTAATTACCAGTAGGAGGGGAGTAACAGTGGATTGATAGATGAGTGTCCACACTAATAATTACCAGTAGGAGGGGAGTAACAGTGGATTGATAGATGAGTGTCCCCACTAGTAACTACCAGGTGGAGGGGAGTAACAGTGGATTGATAGATGAGTGTCTCCACACAGTAGTAATGGTTAGTGTCCTGTTCTCTCAGCATCATACAGTAGTAACAACATATAATTATTAGTGTTCTGTTCTCTCAGCATCATACAGTAGTAACAACAGAATGATTAGTGTTCTGTTCTCTCAGCATCATACAGTAGTAACAACATATAATTATTAGTGTCCTGTTCTCTCAGCATCATACAGTAGTAACAACATATAATGATTAGTGTCCTGTTCTCTCAGCATCATACAGTAGTAACAACATATAATTATTAGTGTTCTGTTCTCTCAGCATCATACAGTAGTAACAACATATAATTATTAGTGTCCTGTTCTCTCAGCATCATACAGTAGTAACAACAGAATGATTAGTGTTCTGTTCTCTCAGCATCATACAGTAGTAACAACATATAATTATTAGTGTCCTGTTCTCTCAGCATCATACAGTAGTAACAACAAAATGATTCGTGTGTGTGATCATAAAATATTTATTTTCACCTGAATAAGACCCATTTCTATGTACTGAACACAACCCCTATTACTGTACTCCATTTACTGTACTGTCATATTCTGATCAGTATTAAAACATGTACACCTCTCTTCTTCCATATATTACTGTACTGTCATATTCTGATCAATATTAAAACATTTACACCTCTCTTCTTCCATCTGGTTGATTAACTTTATTAGTCACATCTGTCACATGTACATTTCATTCTGTGGAATTGAGTTTATACAGAAACAAGATTTTTTCTTCAAGAATTTGACAAATCAACAGACAACAATATGTACAAACACCAAGAAGCCCAATAACAACAAGATCAATGATTTCTAAATGAAAACAGTTTTTACAACACAGTGTGGTGATTCATTCTATTAATGGATGACTCTAGTTGACAATGTCTGTCAACTTCAATGGTGTTTATTCATGAGTATTTACAATCATATGTTTACACACTAGAGAGATATTCTACATTGTTGCTCCAGTGTGTCTTACTGAACATGACCAGGATTAGACGGAAACATCATGTTGTGTTTGACACAGGGCCCACCTGACACAGAGACACTGAGGAGTCTCCATACCAAACCCTAAACCCTGGATAGAGGGTCTCAGTGAATGTGGTGTGGAATGTGTACAGGTGGGTCAGTGTGTCAGAGGAGACTCTGTAGAAGGACAGAGTGCCGGCTGGCCAGTCCAGATACACTCCTACTCTGTGGGAGCTGGAGGCTGGGACGTCTATGATAGTGAGATTGTGATTATGCCAGGCTCTATAACTGTTGTCATAGCAGAACAGACTCCAGGACCTGTCATTGTATCCAAGCCCACAGTCATTACCCAATCCTCTCCTTCTGATTCCATTATATGTCACTCCTATATCAGCACCTCTCCCACTCCTCTCTACCTCCCAGTAACAGCGCCCAGTCAGACCCTCTCTACACAGCACCTGTGGCCAGACCTCAAATCTCTCTGAGTGATTAGGATACGGCTGTTCCTCTGTCCTACATGTCACCTTTCTGTTCTCCTCAGACAGAGAGAGGAGTCTGTTTGCTGTGTTTGGGTCCAGTGTGAGATCACAGGCATCTGATGGATGAAACCAGACACAATATTAGAAATCATCATCATTCACATTAGAATGTTAACTCACTTTTCACTAATTAATTTAATATAGATGTTTATAGGTATCAACAGGAGAAGTTAAGGTAACGTGAGACTTGTCGAAGGATCATATATTGTATTGTAATATAAAAAAACTCTCATTCCCATTCATGTAACACACACAGAGACACACATGCTCACACCAGTATGCATGCATGAACACACACACACACATTTCTAATGTAACATGAACACGCCAAACACTGTCACGTTGTGTGAAGGATTGGGAGACAGGCGCAGGAATGCGTAATAAGGGTTCATATTGACCCAAAGTACAGCGTGCCATGTAAAGGCACGGGGACGAAGACCAAACAAACACATATACAAAACACAGGGTTGACCCCAAACAAAGGAGCGAAGAGCACTTCAAATAAATACATATGACGAGGCCCGTAATCATATATGCACATCAAAACGGCACGAAAGTCAAAACAACACAAGCACAGGTACTCACAGGCACAACAGACATTGCAACAATAAATGGTGAACCAAAAGGGCACATTTATACAGACATAAATCAGTGAGGAAATGGAGACCAGGTGTGCGTAATGACACAGTTCAGTTCCTAGAGACCGGTGACGTGGACCTCCGAAACTGGTGCATGGAAAGAGCAACAATACCGGAGGGATCAGTGACATACACACAGACACAGACACAGACACAGACACAGACACAGACACAGACACAGACACACACACAGACACACACACAGACAGACACACAGACAGACACACAGACACACACATTGTCAAAACAACTCTTTCTCAACGTTGGTGTCCCTGATTTCTGCTTCTGTAGAACTACAGCTGATATTTAATATGACCAAGTAAGTAATGATGGTGGTGGTTGACTTTGACTTAACTTGAATTAAGACTTATTCTTAGTCATATTCTTCACAGAAGTCAACACTCACATTTTCTAAGCCCAGGTTTCATTGTGTACTCTCCACCATGTTCCACACTGTAGCGGTAAGCAGAAGAACAGACAGTTAATGAATGATACACGTGAACTCACAAACTCAAACACACACACACAGTCAGCATATAACTTTGTCCAAGGGTTGGTAAGAATGTTTGTCTCAACTACTAGCTTGATAACTCAAACATGTCTGATATGATCATTGACATAAACCCTCTACATACTTGAGTTTCTCCAGTCTGCAGTTTGGATCCTCCAGTCTAGCAGAGAGCAGTCTGACTCCTGAGACTCCTGGGTGATTGTAGCTCAGGTCCAGCTCTCTCAGGTGTGTGGGGTTTGACCTCAGAGCTGAGACCAGGGAAGCACAGCCTTCCTCTGTGACGAGACAGCGTGACAGCCTGCAAAGAGTCAAATCATTGTATTTATATTTCCCCCTTTTTCAATCTTGGCTTTTCGCTGCAGGTCCCTAACGGGCTAACGGGCTCGGGAGAGGTAAAGGTGGACTCATACATCCTCCGAAATATGACCGGCCTAACCGTACTCCTTAACACCCGCCATCTAAGCCAGAAGTCAGCCACACCAATGTGTCAGAGGAAACACCGTTCAAATGGCATCCGGGGTCAGCCCACAAGCACCTGGCCCTCCACAAGAGTCGGTAGAGTGCGATGAGCCAAGTAAAGGCCCACCAGCTAAACCCTCCCCTCCCCTGTGTTGTTCTAACGTTAATTTGTTAATTTGTCCTATAATTTGTCCTATTTAGCTAGCTTTCTGTTGCTAGCTAATTTGTCCTGGGATATAAACATTGAGTTGTTATTTTACCTGAAATGCACAAGGACCTTTAATCCACGCAAAACGGTCAACCGAATCGTTTCTAGTCATCTTGTAACGGCGTTCTTCGTTTGTTGAAAGAGAGTCGGACCGAAATGCAGCGTTGTGGTTACTCATGTCTTTAATGTAGAAGATAGCGATACATGAAATAACTTAAATAAATACAAAACAACAAACGGAACGTGAAAACTAATTACAGCCTATCTGGTGAACACTACACAGAGACAGGAACAATCACCCACGAAATACAAAGTGAATCCCAGGCTACCTAAATACGGTTCCCAATCAGAGACAACCAGAATCACCTGACTCTGATTGAGAACCGCCTCAGGCAGCCAAGCCTATGCAACACCCCTACTCAGCCGCAATCCCAATAACTACAAAACCCCAATACGAAATACAACAACATAAACCCATGTCACACCCTGGCCTCACCAACTAATTAACGAAAACACAAAATACTAAGACCAAGGCGTGACAGAACCCCCCCCTAAGGTGCGGACTCCCGGACGCACCTCAAAACCATAGGGAGGGTCCGGGTGGGCGTCTGTCCATGGTGGCGGTTCCGGTTCGGGACGTGGACCCCACTCCATAAATGTCATAGTTCCTCCCCTTCGCGTCCTAGGATTGTCCACACTCGCCGCCGACCATGGCCTAGTAGTCCTCACCCAGAACCCTACTGGACAGAGGGGCAGCTCGGGACAGAGGGGCAGCTCGGGACAGAGGGGCAGCTCGGGACAGAGGGGCAGCTCGGGACAGAGGGGCAGCTCGGGACAGAGGGGCAGCTCGGGACAGAGGGGCAGCTCGGGACAGAGGGGCAGCTCGGGACAGAGGGGCAGCTCGGGACAGAGGGGCAGCTCGGGACAGAGGGGCAGCTCGGGACAGAGGGGCAGCTCGGGACAGAGGGGCAGCTCGGGACAGAGGGGAAGCCCGGGACAGAGGGGAAGCCCAGCACTGAGAGGAAGCCCAGCCAGGCAGTTGAATCCGGCAGATCCTGGCTGGCTGGCGGATCTGGAAGAGTCTGGCTGGCTGGCGGATCTGGAAGAGTCTGGCTGACTGGCGGATCTGGAAGAGTCTGGCTGACTGGCGGATCTGGAAGAGTCTGGCTGACTGGCGGATCTGGAAGAGTCTGGCTGACTGGCGGATCTGGAAGAGTCTGGCTGACTGGCGGATCTGGAAGAGTCTGGCTGACTGGCGGATCTGGAAGAGTCTGGCTGACTGGCGGATCTGGAAGAGTCTGGCTGACTGGCGGATCTGGAAGAGTCTGGCTGACTGGCGGATCTGGAAGAGTCTGGCTGACTGGCGGATCTGGAAGAGTCTGGCTGACTGGCGGATCTGGAAGAGTCTGGCTGACTGGCGGATCTGGAAGAGTCTGGCTGACTGGCGGATCTGGAAGAGTCTGGCTGACTGGCGGATCTGGAAGAGTCTGGCTGACTGGCGGATCTGGAAGAGTCTGGCTGACTGGCGGATCTGGAAGAGTCTGGCTGACTGGCGGATCTGGAAGAGTCTGGCTGACTGGCGGATCTGGAAGAGTCTGGCTGACTGGCGGATCTGGAAGAGTCTGGCTGACTGGCGGATCTGGAAGAGTCTGGCTGACTGGCGGATCTGGAAGAGTCTGGCGGATCTGGAAGAGTCTGGCAGAGTCTGGCGGATCTGGAAGAGTCTGGCGGATCTGGAAGAGTCTGGCGGATCTGGCAGAGTCTGGCGGATCTGGCAGAGTCTGGCAGAGTCTGGCGGATCTGGCAGAGTCTGGCAGAGTCTGGCGGATCTGGAAGAGTCTGGCAGAGTCTGGCGGATCTGGAAGAGTCTGGCAGAGTCTGGCGGATCTGGAAGAGTCTGGCTGACTGGCGGATCTGGAAGAGTCTGGCTGACTGGCGGATCTGGAAGAGTCTGGCTGACCTGGAAGAGTCTGGCTGACCTGGAAGAGTCTGGCGGATCTGGAAGAGTCTGGCGGATCTGGCAGAGTCTGGCGGATCTGGCAGAGTCTGGCGGATCTGGCAGAGTCTGGCGGATCTGGCAGAGTCTGGCGGATCTGGCAGAGTCTGGCGGATCTGGCAGAGTCTGGCGGATCTGGCAGAGTCTGGCGGATCTGGCAGAGTCTGGCGGATCTGGCAGAGTCTGGCGGATCTGGCGGAGTCTGGCGGATCTGGCGGAGTCTGAAGAGTCTGGCGGATCTGGCAGAGTCTGGCGGATCTGGCAGAGTCTGGCGGATCTGGCAGAGTCTGGCGGATCTGGCAGAGTCTGGCGGATCTGGCAGAGTCTGGCGGATCTGGCAGAGTCTGGCGGATCTGGCAGAGTCTGGCGGATCTGGCAGAGTCTGGCGGATCTGGCAGAGTCTGGCGGATCTGGCAGAGTCTGGCGGATCTGGCAGAGTCTGGCGGATCTGGCAGAGTCTGGCGGATCTGGCAGAGTCTGGCGGATCTGGCAGAGTCTGGCGGATCTGGCAGAGTCTGGCGGATCTGGAAGAGTCTGGCGGATCTGGAAGAGTCTGGCGGATCTGGAAGAGTCTGGCGGATCTGGAAGAGTCTGGCGGATCTGGAAGAGTCTGGCGGATCTGGAAGAGTCTGGCGGATCTGGAAGAGTCTGGCGGATCTGGAAGAGTCTGGCGGATCTGGAAGAGTCTGGCGGATCTGGAAGAGTCTGGCGGATCTGGAAGAGTCTGGCGGATCTGGAAGAGTCTGGCGGATCTGGAAGAGTCTGGCGGATCTGGAAGAGTCTGGCGGATCTGGAAGAGTCTGGCGGATCTGGAAGAGTCTGGCGGATCTGGAAGAGTCTGGCGGATCTGGAAGAGTCTGGCGGATCTGGAAGAGTCTGGCGGATCTGGAAGAGTCTGGCGGATCTGGAAGAGTCTGGCGGATCTGGAAGAGTCTGGCGGATCTGGAAGAGTCTGGCGGATCTGGCGGATCTGGCGGATCTGGCGGATCTGGCGGATCTGGCAGAGTCTGGCGGATCTGGAAGAGTCTGGCGGACCTGGAAGAGTCTGGCGGACCTGGCAGAGTCTGGCGGACCTGGCAGAGTCTGGCGGACCTGGCAGAGTCTGGCGGACCTGGCAGAGTCTGGCGGACCTGGCAGAGTCTGGCGGACCTGGCAGAGTCTGGCGGATCTGGCAGAGTCTGGCGGATCTGGCAGAGTCTGGCAGAGTCTGGCAGAGTCTGGCAGAGTCTGGCGGATCTGGAAGAGTCTGGCAGAGTCTGGCGGATCTGGAAGAGTCTGGCAGAGTCTGGCGGATCTGGAAGAGTCTGGCAGAGTCTGGCGGATCTGGAAGAGTCTGGCAGAGTCTGGCGGATCTGGAAGAGTCTGGCTGACTGGCGGATCTGGAAGAGTCTGGCTGACCTGGAAGAGTCTGGCGGATCTGGAAGAGTCTGGCGGATCTGGAAGAGTCTGGCGGATCTGGAAGAGTCTGGCGGATCTGGCAGAGTCTGGCGGATCTGGCAGAGTCTGGCGGATCTGGCAGAGTCTGGCGGATCTGGCAGAGTCTGGCGGATCTGGCAGAGTCTGGCGGATCTGGCAGAGTCTGGCGGATCTGGCAGAGTCTGGCGGATCTGGAAGAGTCTGGCGGAGTCTGGCGGATCTGGCGGAGTCTGGCAGAGTCTGGCGGATCTGGCGGAGTCTGGCAGAGTCTGGCGGATCTGGCTGCTCCGGCAGACTGGCGGCTCCTTGCAGACTGGCGGCTCCATGCAGACTGGCGGCTCTGGCTGCTCCAAGCAGACTGACGGCTCTGGCTGCTCCATGCAGACTGGCGGCTCTGGCTGCTCCATGCAGACTGGCGGCTCTGGCAGCTCCATGCAGACTGGCGGCTCTGGCAGCTCCATGCAGACTGGCAGCTCCTTGCAGACTGGCAGCTCCTTGCAGACTGGCAGCTCCTTGCAGACTGGCAGCTCTGGCTGCTCCAAGCAGACTGTCAGCTCTGGCTGCTCCAAGCAGACTGTCAGCTCTGGCTGCTCCAAGCAGACTGGCAGCTCTGGCTGCTCCATGCAGACTGGCAGCTCTGGCTGCTCCAAGCAGACTGGCAGCTCTGGCTGCTCCATGCAGCTCTGGCTGCTCCATGCAGACTGGCAGCTCTGGCTGCTCCATGCAGACTGGCAGCTCTGGCTGCTCCATGCAGACTGGCAGCTCTGGCTGCTCCATGCAGACTGGCAGCTCTGGCTGCTCCATGCAGACTGGCAGCTCTGGCTGCTCCATGCAGACTGGCAGCTCTGGCTGCTCCATGCCGACTGGCAGCTCTGGCTGCGCTAAACGGGCAGGAGACTCCGGCAACGCTGTAGAGGTGGAAGGCTCTGGCAGCGCTAAACAGGCGGGAGACTCCGGCAGCGCAGGAGAGGCGAGGCGCACTGTAGGCCTGATGCGTGGTGCTGGCACTGATGGTACTGTGCCGAGGACACGCACAGGAAGCCTGGTGCGGGGAGCTGCCACCGGAGGGCTGGTGTGTGGAGGTGGCACAGGATGGGCTAGACCGTGAAGGCGTACTGGAGATCTTGAGAGCAGTGTTGGCACAGGACGTGCAAGGCTAGGGATGTGCACAGGAGGCCTGGTGCGTGAGGCTGGCACCAACTTCACCAGCCAACTAACACGCACCTCAGGACGGGTATGGAGCGCTGACCCAGGTGCCATCAAATCCCTGACACCTTCAATCGGGCGAATTCCATGCACAAAGCACCAACACAGCAACTCCCTCATTTCTCTCTCCTCCAATTTCCCCATTAACTCCTTCACAGTCTCTGCTTCGCTCACCTCCAACACCGGTTCTGGTCTCCTCCTTGGCTCCTCACGATAAACAGGGAGAGTGAGCTCAGGTCTGACTCCTGACTCTGCCACACTCTCCCTGAGCCCCCCACCCAAGAAATTTTTGGGGCTGACTCTCGGGCTTCCATCCACGTCGCCGCGCTGCCTCCTCATACCAGCGCCTCTCCGCTTTAACCGCCTCTAGTTCCTCCTTGGGGCGGCGATATTCACCAGGCTGAGCCCAGGGTCCTTTTCCGTCCAGTTCTTCCTCCCATGTCCAATTCTCCAAGTGGTGTAGCCTCTCCCACTGAAGCTGCTTCTGTTGCCTCTCCTGTGGCTCCTGCCTGTTAACACGCTGCTCGGTCCGTGTGTGGTGGGTGATTCTGTAACGGCGTTCTTCGTTTGTTGAATGAGAGTCGGACCGAAATGCAGCGTGGTGGTTACTCATGTCTTTAATGTAGAAGATAGCGATACATGAAACAACTTAAATAAATACAAAACAACAAACGGAACGTGAAAACTAATTACAGCCTATCTGGTGAACACTACACAGAGACAGGAACAATCACCCACGAAATACAAAGTGAAAACCAGGCTACCTAAATACGATTCCCAATCAGAGACAACGAGAATCACCTGACTCTGATTGAGAACCGCCTCAGGCAGCCAACCCTATCCAACACCCCTACTCAGCCGCAATCCCAATAACTACAAAACCCCAATACGAAATACAACAACATAAACCCATGTCACACCCTGGCCTGACCAACTAATTAACGAAAACACAAAATACTAAGACCAAGGCGTGACACATCTCTCCTCCTTCCAGGCTTATTCATCTTTGAACATATATGGTGATCGCATCTAAACTTTCATTGTATTACCACGACAACCGGCAACAAAGTTAGTCTTTCAATCACCCACGTGGGTATAACCAATGAGGAGATGGCACGTGGGTACCTGCTTCTATAAACCAATGAGGAGATGACTTTCAGTGCGATCTGCATCAGAACGACTGCTATTTTAGCCCTTGGCGTCGCAGACGCTTGTTGGCGCACGAGAGCAGTGTGGGGGCAATATTTGAATAACATGGATTTCTACATTTTATTTTGCGATGCTCGCGCACGCGATGTGTGCGGTCTGGTCAGCATGTTAGACCGCTTCGCCACTCGGAAGCTGTAAAATCATTTTAAAACCACACTGCTATACTTTGGTGGTGTTGTATTACTTATGTGGCAATGTTTTATTTCAACATATTCAGACATATCAGTGTCCTGAAACATGTTTTATCTATTCATAAATGATTGTATCATCATTAGAAATGACAAAAGTATTGCTTGTAGAGATATACATGTATAGCACAAATATTTGAGTAGACTGGCTAGACCAATTTAAAAAGCAGTATCAGTCAAAAGACAGACAGTGAGACAGACGGTGAGGAATCAGATTTAGATTGTATTGAGTATACAGTCCACATGTTACGGGTGTGTATGGGAGGCGAAGTCAGGAGAGTAGAGTGTAGCAACAGGCACACTTTATTTCCATTCCAAAAGGAAAACACACAAGTACATTAAACGTGCCCAAAACACGGAACATGAACAAAAGTCTGCCGCGTGGCAAATACCCACATAACATAAAACAACATCACACAAAGACACGGAGGGGAACAGAGGACTAAATATGTTCAGTGTGATTAGGGAATGAAAACCAGGTGTGTAATGGAACAAGACAAAACAAATGGATATATGAAAAATCGAGCGGCGATGTCACGACGGCTAGAAAGCCGGTGACATCAATCGCCGAACGCCGCCCGAACAAGGAGAGGAGCCGACTTTGGAGGAAGTGACACCACATCCATTTGACAGTGAAGATAACATTTAAAATTTGGCTCGATACTCCAGGATTTTCAATTTGAGATCAAATGTTTCATATCAGGTGACAGTATATAATGTAAACTTCTATTTTAGGGTATTTTCATCTGTTTCACGTTTAGATATGAAAGCACTTTTTGGTTGTGTTTTGAGTTACATTTTGCCCAATAGTAACTGAATGGTCATGAAGACTGGAGTAATTTTCTTTCTAAGTTAATAAATAACATGTTTCTAAACCGTACTAAATTAATCCTGATTATGGCATGATAATGAAAAATCATGAATGAATCTTGAATAACAATGAGTGAGAAAGTTAGAGGCTACAAGAAAAACATGCTCACCTCTCACCATTACACTCAAATAAAAGGTAACATCTACGGTCGCCAAATATAAAATACAGTGGCAAGACAAAGTGTGTGAACCCTTTGGAAATACCTGGATTTCTGCATCAATTGGTCATAACATTTGATCTGATCTTCATCTAGTTCACAACAACAGACAAACACAGTGTGCCAGCACCATACCACCCTGCATACCACTGCTGGTTTGTTTCTGAAGCTCAGCAGGGTTGGTCCTGGTCAGTCCCTGAATGGGAGACCAGATGCTGCTGGAAGTGGTGTTGGAGGCACTCTATCCTCGGGTCTAAAAATGGCCCAGGGCAGTGATTGGGGACAGTGCCCTGTGTAGGGTGCCATCTTTTGGATGGGACGTTAAACGGGTGTCCTGACTCTCTGAGGTCATTAAAAGATCCCATGGCACTTGTCGTTAGAGTAGGGGTGTTAACCTCTTACACTTATGGTGGCGCTATTTCATTTTTGGAAGAAAAACGTTCCCGTTTTAAACAAGATATTTTGTCACAAAAAGATGCTCGACTATGCATATAATTGCTACTGTTCGAAAGAAAACACTCTGACGTGTCCAGAAATACAAATATCTTCTCTGTGCGTGCCCTTTAACGTGAGCTTCAGGCAAAACCAAGATGACTTGGCATCCAGGAAATGACAAGGATTTTTGAGGCTCTGTCTTTCATGATCTCCTTATATGGCTGTGAACGCAAGAGGAATGAGTCTGCCCTTTCTGTCGTTTCCCCAAGGTGTCTGCAGCATTGTGACGTATTTGTAGGCAGATTGTTGGAAGATTGACCATAAGAGACCACATTTACCACGTGTCCGCCCGGTGTCCTGCGCCGAAATTGGTGCGCAAAAGTCACCTGCCAGTATTTTTCCATGGGGCACAGAGAGAAAGCAAGCTTCCACGAACTGCATGTCAATGAAGAGATATGTGAAAAAACACCTTGAGGATTGATTCCAAACAACGTTTGCCATGTTTCGGTCGATATTATGTAGTTAATCCGGAAAAAGTTTCACGTTGTAGGTGACTGCATTTTCGGTTCGTTTCGGTAGCCAGGCGCAATGTAGAAAACGGAACGATTTCTCCTACACACAGACGCTTTCAGGAAACACTGCGCATTTGGTATGTGGCTGGGAGTCTCCTCATTGAAAACATCAGAAGCTCTTCAAAGGTAAATGATTTTATTTATTTGGTTATCTGGCTTTTGTGAAAATGTTGCGTGCTACATGCTACACAAAATGCTATGCTAGCTTTGCATACTCTTACACAAATTAGTCAATTTCTATGGTTCAAAAGCATATTTTGAAAATCTGAGATGACAGTGTTGTTAAGAAAAGGCTAAGCTTGAGAGCAAACGCATTATTTTAATTTTATTTGCGATTTTCAGAAATCGTTAACGTTGCGTTATGCTAATGAGCCTGAGGCTTAGTCACAATCCCGGATCCGGGATGGGGAGTTTCAAGAGGTTAACCCTCGTGTCTTGGCTAAATTCCCAATCTGGCCCTCAAACCATCATGGTCACCTAATAATCCTCATCCCCCTCCTCCTCTCCCCTGTAAATGAGAATGTGTTCTCAATTAACTTACTTGGTAAAATAAACTAATAACACACTAATTATTGTATTTTTCTTATTTATATTGAATACATAATTTAAACATTCACAGTGTAGCATGGGGAAAGTATGTGAACCCCTAGGCTAATGACTTCTCTGAAAGGTAATTGGCGTCAGGAGTCAGCTAACCTAGAGTCCAATCAGATGAGATGAGATTGGAGACATTGGTTAGAGGTTCCCTGCCCTATAATAAACACTCACAAAATTTGAGTTTGCTATTCACAAGAAGCATTGCCTGATGTGAATCATCCCTCGAACAAAAGAGATATCAGAAGACCTAAGATTAAGAATTGTTGACATTCATAAAGCTGGAAAGGGTTACAAAAGTATCTCTAAAGGTGTTGATGTTCATCAATCCACGGTAATGCAAATAGTCTATAAATGGAGAAAGTTCAGCACTGTTGCTACTCTCCCTAGGAGTGGTCGTCCTGCAAAGATGACTGGAAAAGCACAGAGCAGAATGCTCAATGAGGTTAAGAACAATCCTAGAGTGTCAGCTAAAGACTTACAGAAATCTCTGGAACATGATAACATCTCTGTTGACGAGCCTACAATACGTAAAACACTAAACAAGAATGGTGTTCATGGGAGGACACCACGGATAAAGCCACTGCTGTCCAAAAAAACATTGCTGCAAGTCTGAATTTTGCAAAATAGCACTTGGATGTTCCACATCGCTATTGGCAAAATATCCTGTGGACAGATTAAACTAAGATTGAGTTGTTTGGAAGGAACACACAGCAATATGTGTGGAGAAAAAAAAGGCACAGCACACCAACATCAAAACCTCATCCCAACTGTAAAGTATGGTGGAGGGAGTGTCATGGTTTGGGGCTGCTTTGCTGCCTCAGGGCCTGGACAGCTTGATATCATCAACAGGTAAATTAATTCCCAAGTATATCAAAACATTTTGCAGGAGAATGTAAGGCTATCTGTCATCCAATTTAAGCTCAAAAGAAGTTTGATGCAACAGGAGAACGACCCAAAACACAGAAGTAAATCAACAACAGAATGGCTTCAACAGAAGAAAATACGCCTTCTGGAGTGGCCCAGTCAGAGTCCTGACCTCAGCCCGACTGACATGCTGTGGCATGACCTCGAGAGACCGGTTCACACAGACATCCCAAGAAAATTGCTGAACTGAAACAGTTTGTAATGAGGAATGGTCCAAAATTCCTCCTGACCATTGTGCAGGTTTGATCCATAACTACAGGAAACGCTTGGTTGAGGTTATTGCTGCCGAAGGAGGGTCAACCAGTTATTATATCCAAGGGTTCACATACTTTTCCCACCCTGCACTGTGAATGTTTACACGGTGTGTTAAACAAAGACGTGAAAACGAATAATTGCTTGTGTGTTATTAATTTAAGCAGACTGTGTTTGTCTATTGTTGTGACTTAGATTAAGATCAGATCAATTTTATGACCAATTTATGGAGAACTCAAGGTAATTCCAAAGGGTTCACATAATTTCCTTGCAACTGTATCACATATCCAAAATGCTGGAGCACCAGATTTAATACGGTATTCTTCACTGTCGAAACACATATGGTGAGGACTATGTGTGCCTGGTAAACACATGTGGATCTGGTGAACAGCTATTACTTGTTTTACCAACTACAGTAATACTGACCTCAGAGTCTCCAGTTTACAGTGGGGATTCCCCCAGTCCAGCAGAGAGCAGCTTCACTCCTGAATCCTTCAGGTCATTGTTACTCAGATCCAGCTCTCTCAGGTGTGAGGGGTTTGAACTCAGAGCAGAGACCAGAGAATCACAGCATTTCTCTGTGACACCACAGCCTGACAGCCTAATAAAGAGATCATCATGATTTCACGAACACACTGTTAATTTAACACCAGTAGTGTAGAAGGACAATGGCAGATGCATTTGGTTTATTCTCTCAAACAACATATAGATTAATATTCTGTGTCCTAGAATTGTATGGGCATATTGTTATACTAATGCGAACATCAATGCATTGATTTAATGTTTTTCAATAATTCATTTTTTTCTCTAAACTGAATACTTCTTTATGATGATCAGTACTTAAATGTCATGTTATGTACTCACAGAGCAGCTCTGGAGGCTTTGACCACTGGCAGCAGCCTTAGAAGACCTTCCTCTGATCTGGTGTATTTCTTCAGGTCAAACACATCAATCACCTTTTCTGAAGTCAGCAATACTAGGATCAGATCTGACAACTGTGAAGGTAAAAGTTTGGCTCCTGAGAGACTTCCTGAGCTCAGGTATCTTTGGATCTCCTCCACTAGAGAATGGTCATTCAGTTCATTCAGACAGTGGAACAGATTGATGCACCTCTCTGGAGAGGGATTCTCACTGATCTTCTCCTTGATGTACTTGACTGTTTCTTCATGACTCTGTGAGCTGCTTCCTGTCTTTGTCAGTAGACCTCGTAGGTGCTTCTGATTGGACTCCAGTGAGAGGCCCAGAAGGAAGCGGAGGAAAAGGTCCAGGTTTCCCGTCTCACTTTGTAAGGCTTTATCCACAGCGCTCTTGTAGACAGTAACTTCTGGCTTCAGTAGACAATCATTGCTGGATGTTTGAGGTTCGGCCATTAGATTTTCATTGTTGTTGCTGAATGAAAGGAACACATATACAGCAGCCAGAAACTCCTGAATGCTCAGATGCACGAAGCAGTACACCTTGTCCTGGTACAGCCCACATTCCTCTTTCAAGAGCTGTGTGCACAATCCTGAGTACAATGAGGCTTCATTGACATCAATGCCAGCCTCATTCAGGTCTTCTTCATAGAAAATCAGATTGTGATTCAGAAGCTGTTGAAAAGCCAGTTTTCCCAGTGACAGAATGCTCTCTTTATTCCAGTCGGGACCTGTCTCTTCTTTCCCAAGATACTTTTCATTCTTCTGATTGGTGTGAAACACCACAAGGTGTGTGTACATCTCAGTCAGAGTCTTGGGCATCTCTTCTCTCTTATGTTTCAGCATGTCTTCAAGGACTGTTGCAGAAATCCAACAGAAAACTGGAATGTGGCACATGATGTGGAGGCTCCTTGATGTCTTTATGTGTGAGATGATTCTGCTGGCCAGGTCCTCATCACTGAATCTCTTCCTGAAGTACTCCTCCTTTTGTGGGTCATTGAACCCTCGTACTTCTGTCACCTGGTCAACACACTCTGAAGGGATCTTATTGGCTGCTGCAGGTCGGGTAGTTATCCAGAGGAGAGCAGAGGGAAGCAGGTTTCCCTTGATGAGATTTGTCAGCAGAACATCCACTGAGGTTGACTTGGTGACTTCACAACAGATCTTGTTCTTCTGGAAGTCTAGGGGCAGTCGGCACTCATCCAGACCATCAAAGATGAACAGAACTTTGTACTTGTCATAGTTGGAGATTCTTGATTCTTTGGTTTCCATTGAGAAGTGGTTGAGAAGTTCAATCAAAGTGTGTTTTTCCCCTTTCATCAAATTCAGCTCCCGAAAAGGGAATGAAAATACAAATTGGACATCCTGATTTGCTTTTCCTTCAGCCCAGTCCAGAATGAACTTCTGCACAGAGACTGTTTTTCCAATGCCAGCGACTCCCTTTGTCAGCACAGTTCTGATAGGTTTGTCTTGTCCAGTTAAGGGTTTGAAGATGTCGTTACATTTGATTGCAGTCTCTGGTCTTGCTTGTTTCCTGGTTGTTGTCTCAATCTGTCTCAGCTCATGTTCCTTATTGACCTCTCCTGTTCCACCCTCTGTGATGTAGAGCTCTGTGTAGATCTTATTGAGAAGTGTTGGGTTTCCTTGTTTAGCGATCCCCTCAAATACACATTGAAACTTCTTCTTTAGATTAGATTTGAGTTCACGTTGGCAAATCACAGCAAGCTCATCTGAATGAAGAAATAACACAGAGGATATTAATATTTAGTCTGTTTTCATGCATCTGTTTTAATACAGTATTGTAGGACTATGTTAGAAAGTTGTACGTAATAATATTGATAACTGCCTGTATAAATGTGTTTTCATGACACACTGGTATATTTATATTGATTATATTATTATTGGTTTTATTCATGTTCTCAAATTCCTAATCTGTCCCTCATACCATCATGATCACCTGATTGGCTCACCTCCGTAACTATTCAACAGGTTGTTGCTGTAAATGAGAATGTGTTCAGTCAACTTGCCTGGTTAAACAAGGAATCATTTTTTTGTTTTTTTAAACTCTAGCTCTCCCTGTAATTTAGCTTCAGCTTTTAATGTTTGTTATAAAACAGCAATCAACATGAGGCAGACAGCTCTTACGTTTTTCCAGTGTGTCAGCAAGCTCCTTCTGGTTCATTTTCCTCAGGACGTGCAGTGTGATCTTCAGAGCCCCCTCTCTGGCACTGCTCTCCTGCTTCTCATCTTCAGCGTCCACCACTTCCTCATCCTGCTTCTGACTCTCAAAGCCTCGTGGGAGTTCTGGACTCAGAATCCTCTTGAACATCTTCAGCTCGTTCTTCACAAATGTGATAATATTTTCTTCAAGCAACTGAAATTAAGTAAAGTAAATAAGTTAAGCAATATAAATGCTTTCTCAATAAAACACAAATGAATAATTGACAGATCAACTTTACTGGAGGTAAACAAAAACAAATGTACATAACAGGACCACATACACTGAATATAGGGGCCAGGTCTGTTTGATGACTCTGGGAAGACTGACCACTGAGAATGTCTGACTCTGATCTCTCCTGTTGGTTTCTGTGGAAAAAACATCCAAGGATTGCACACACACACACACACAGGGAGGGAATGTATGAAAATGGAAAAATCGATTAGCCTATGGATTATGAAAACAACAAACAGAAATGGTAAAATGGGAGAGGAGAAATGACTAGAGACAGTGTTGTTTAACTCCCTGACCAGGACCCATGAGTTCTTCTTACCTTTGTTCAGTAGACAAGTCTCCCTCTCTAAACTCTATAGGATGTTCCATAGACTGGTCACTCTTCATGGACACACAGCTGGGTGTGGGGGAGGCTGGTCTCTCCTGCTTTATTGGGCTTCAACACAACAGAGACAAACATTAAGTATTTCATCTATTCTGGGTACAGATTGGGAAACATAAGAATAGATTAATTCCAAAATGTTATATATCCATTTTCAGAAATGTTGTTAAATTAGCTTCTATTGTTTAATGAAATTATGAAGGATATTGGTATGTTTTTTCACTGTCTAACCGTGGCATGAGGTTGTTCAATGACAGACATGCATTTGCTTAAAAATTATGACTTGATGCTTTCATTTCAGAGTGACAAATAATAACGTTTTTTTGCTAAGTGCTAAATATCTGCTTCACTCTCAGAGAAATAACTAGTACTGCAAGGTTTTAATGGTTTCAAATGTAAAATAGTAAATACATTTTTGAATAAAAAACAAATGATACATATCTGACATTAACATTAATATTTAAAAAAATATCAATACAGTAATATCAGATTTTTATGTAAAACATTTACATTTGACATTTCAGTTCGGGACTTCTCCTTAGTTTCTGGGTCATTCAGGTGGGTGTCTAGGGTATAGGGTTGTGGACCGTACCATTAAATTAGGATCATAAATAAACAATTAGATATGATTTATTTTAAAAATGTCATTCCCCACGATAGGACAATAAATAAATCAAATGTATAATTTATTTTAAAACTGTTCCACCATTATAGGACAATAAATAAATCAAATGTATAATTTATTTTAAAACTGTTCCACCATTATAGGACAATAAATAAATCAAATGTATAATTTATTTTAAAACTGTTCCACCATGATAGGACTTATAAATAAATAAGACGTATAATTCATTCTAAAAGTATATCCATCATCTGAACAACATTGACAACCCTCTCATACCGCGGCCCACAGCAATACATTGTGTCAGGATTTGGCCAGGGTTGTTCCGGGTTTTGGTCACTAGATGCCCCCATTGTGCTTTTTGACCTGATGTTTTTTCCCGTGTTCCCCATTATTACTTGCACCTGTGCCTCGTTTCCCCTGATTGTATTTAAACCCTTAGTTTCCCTCAGTTCTGGGCTCTGTGTTTGTATGTTAGCACCCAGCCCTAGTGTTCTGTGTATTCTTGTCGATTCCGGTGGATGCTCTTGTGGAATTCTGTTTTTGTTTTTGAGTATCTCTTGAGGCTTTTTTGTGCTATTCCTACCACCTTTTGGATTTGCCATTTTTGTATCTAAGGACTTCTCCTTTTTACTTTATTAAATACACCGTCTTAAGTACTGCTGTGTCTGCCTCATCTTCTGGGTTCTGCTGACTATTCGTGGCTCAGTTGGTTAAGTGACTGTTTCTCACTCCGGAGACCCAGGTTCATAACCGGGTCCTGACAACATTGGTTCTGGGATATGCAACCATTTCATTACTCACTCACTCAACTGACCAACAAAACAAATCAAATAAAAAATAAACACACACCACACCATACATATATACTGTCCCTTCTGCTTACTGAGTTTTTATCTTCACCATGTTGAATTAGTGCTTGTGTGTTCCAATTAGTTATATGTGAAGATATACAAAAGCAGTTTTTTTTTGTATTGTTACAATCCATAACGGGGCTAGAATTGTGTTTCATTATTTTGCTCATCTATGAGAACTTTGTCATTTTTAAAATAGCCATGGAGTAGTGTGCTTTGTGTTGTGTCTCTGAACAACTGGTTATCAATACATAGACGAGAGCTACTCGTTTCCCTTTTAATCTATTTTCTTTACGCAGTTCTGCAATTTCCTTCGGAAACTGATCATTCATGACAATATTACCCAGGTTTTTAACCATTATTTTAATCTTTAAATGAAGCTAATTTGGCAGCGATTGGGCCGTCATACCTCTGGCCTCTCTGTCCGAAGCGTTGTACACGTTCAGGTTGGATTATGTCCATAGCTTCGCGTGGGATCTGAAGCGCTGTAACGAGGAACTCTCTGACTACAGATTCAGGAACTTCTCCTTTCTCCTGGATACCTGTAAGTACCAGATTCTCTCTCATGGATCTAGTTTGTATGTCCAGTAAGGCTTCGCTCAGAACGGTGTTCTCCTTTTTAAATTCATTCACATCGGTTTCAATCTTATTTATTTTTTTATTTTTTATTTTTTTCACCTTTATTTAACCAGGTAGGCTAGTTGAGAACAAGTTCTCATTTACAACTGTGACCTGGCCAAGATAAAGCATAGCAGTGTGAACAGACAACAACACAGAGTTGCACGTAGAGTAAACAATAAACAAGTCAATAACACAGTAGAAAAAAAGAGTCTATATACATTGTGTGCAAAAGGCATGAGGAGGTAGGTGAATAATTACGATTTTGCAGATTAACACTGGAGTGATAAATGATCAGATGGTCATGTGCAGGTAGAGATACTGGTGTGCAAAAGAGCAGAAAAGTAAATAAATGAAAACAGTATGGGGATGAGGTAGGTAAATTGGGTGGGCTATTTACCGATGGACTATGTACAGCTGCAGTGATCGGTTAGCTGCTCAGATAGAAGATGTTTGAAGTTGGTGAGGGAGATAAAAGTCTTCAACTTCAGCGATTTTTGCAGTTCGTTCCAGTCATAGGCAGCAGAGAACTGGAAGGAAAGGCGGCCAAATGAGGTGTTGGCTTTAGGGATGATCAGTGAGATACACTTGCTGGAGCGCCTGCTATGGGTGGGTTTTGCCATCGTTACCAGTGAACTGAGATAAGGCGGAACTTTACCCAGCATGGACTTGTAGATGACCTGGAGCCAGTGGGTCTGGCGACGAATATGTAGCGAGGGCCAGCTGACTAGAGCATACAGGTCGCAGTGGTGGGTGGTATAAGGTGCTTTAGTAACAAAACGGATGGCACTGTGATAAACTGCATCCAGTTTGCTGAGTAGAGTATTGGAAGCTATTTTGTAGATGACATCGCCAAAGTCGAGGATCGGTAGGATAGTCAGTTTTACTAGGGTAAGTTTGGCGGTGTGAGTGAAGGAGGCTTTATTGTGGAATAGAAAGCCGACTCTAGACTTGATTTTAGATTGGAGATGTTTGATGAGTCTGGAAGAAGAGTTTACAGTCTAGCCAGAAACCTAGGTACTTATAGATGTCCACATATTCTAGGTCGGAACCATCCAGGGTGGTGATGCTAGTCGGCGTGTGGGTGCAGGCAGCGAACGGTTGAAAAGCATGCATTTTGTTTTACTAGCGTTTAAGAGCAGTTGGAGGCCACGGAACAAGTGTTGTATGGCATTGAAGCTCGTTTGGAGGTTTAATAACACAGTTTCCAAGGAAGGGCCAGAAGTATACAGAATGCTGTCGGCTGTGTAGAGGTGGATCAGGGAATCGCCCGCAGCAAGAGCAACATCATTGATATATACAGAGAAAAGAGTCGGCCCGAGAATTGAACCCTGTGTCACCCCCATAGAGACTGCCAGAGGACCGGACAACATGCCCTACGATTTGACACACTGAACTCTGTCTGCAAAGTAGTTGGTGAGCCAGGCAAGGCAGTCATTAGAAAAACCGAGGCTACTGAGTCTGCCGATAAGAATATGCTGATTGACAGAGTCAAAAGCCTTGGCCAGGTCGATGAAGACGGCTGCACAGTACTGTCTTTTATCGATGGCGGTTATGATATTGTTTAGTACCTTGACGTGGCTGAGGTGCACCCATGACCGGCTCGGAAACCAGATTGCACAGCGGAGAAGGTACGGTGGGATTCGAGATGGTCAGTGATCTGTTTGTTGACTTGTCTTTCGAAGACCTTAGATAGGCAGGGTAGGATGGATATAGGTCTGTAACAGTTTGGGTCCAGGGTGTCTCCCCCTTTGAAGAGGGGGATGACTGCGGCAGCTTTCCAATCCTTGGGGATCTCAGACGATATGAAAGAGAGGTTTAACAGGCTGGTAATAGGGGTTGCGATTATGGAGGCAGATAGTTTCAGAAATAGAGGGTCCAGATTGTCAAGCCCAGCTGATTTGTAGGGGCCAGGTTTTGCAGCTCTTTCAGAACATCTGCTATCTGGATTTGGGTAAAGAAGAAGCTGGGGAGGCTTGGGCAAGTAGCTGCGGGGGGGGGGGGGGGACGACTGTTGGCCGAGGTTGGAGTAGCCAGGAGGAAGGCATGGCCAGCCGTTGAGAAATGCTTGTTGAAGTTTTCGATTTTCATGGATTTATCGGTGGTGACCGTGTTACCGAGCTTCAGTGCAGTGGGCAGCTGGGAGGAGGTGCTCTTGTTCTCCATGGACTTTACAGTGTCCCAGAACCTTTTGGAGTTAGAGCTACAGGATGCAAATTTCTGCTTGAAGAAGCTGGCCTTTGCTTTCCTGACTGACTCCGTGTATTGGTTCCTGACTTCCCTGAACAGTTGCATATCGCGGGGACTATTCGATGCTATTGCAGTCCGACACAGGATGTTTTTGTGCTGGTCGAGGGCAGTCAGGTCTGGAGTGAACCAAGGGCTATATCTATCCGTAGCTCTGCATATTTTGAATGGAGCATGCTTATCTAAGATGATGAGGAAGTTACTTTTAAAGAATGACCAGGCATCCTCAACTGACGGGATGAGGTCAATATCCTTCCAGGATACCCGGGCCAGGTCGATTAGAAAGGCCTGCTCACAGAAGTGTTTTAGGGAGCGTTTGACAGTGATGAGGGGTGGTCGTTTGACTGCGGACCCATAGCGGATACAGGCAATGAGGCAGTGATCGCTGAGATCCTGGTTGAAGACAGCGGAGGTGTATTTGGAGGGCCAGTTGGTCAGGATAACGTCTATGAGGGTGCCCTTGTTTACAGATGTAGGGTTGTACCTGGTGGGTTCCTTGATGATTTGCGTGAGATTGAGGGCATCTAGCTTAGATTGTAGGACTGCCGGGGTGTTAAGCATATCCGATAGCAGGCGGCAACAGTGAGAGACTTATTTCTGGAGAGAGTCATTTTTTAAATTAGTAGTTCGAACTGTTTGGGTATGGACCTGGAAAGTATGACATTACTTTGCAGGCTATCTCTGCAGTAGACTGCAACTCCTCCCCCTTTGGCAGTTCTATCTTGATGGAAAATGTTATAGTTGGGTATGGAAATCTATTGACTGTCCCATTCAGCTTGTTTGTTTCCTTCTCCAATGTCGCAGCTTTTTCATCACTCATCTCGAGGCTTGCCTTCAACTCTTTTATAACCTTACTAACTAATTCAAGTATACCCAGTTTGTCATTTATTGATTTTAATGGCGATTGAAGGACGAACAGTTAGATAGCAGTGAAACTGTACTATATAGGCACAACATAAGTTAGAGGAAAAACAAAAAGAAATGGAGGAACCTATTCAAGAAAGATCAATTGTGTAATTGATTATAAAAATAAAGCAAACTGGATAGAATATGGGGAGAAATGCACCAAATTCTTTTTCAATTTTCAATATAGAAATGCTACCAAAACAAATGTATTAAAACTTGTTACAAATGGAGTTACGCGTGATTCACCAAATGATATTTTGAAAGAGGAAGTAAAGTACTTTAAGAATATGTTTTCATTTCAGACTCCTCCATCTCCACTAACTGAAACTAATTATATGATTTTTCCCCCTAATAATATTGTAAAATTAACATCTGTACAGAAAGACTCATGTGAAGGCCAAATTACAGAGGAGGAACTGCTTAATGCAATTGGGGCCTTTGAGGATGGGAAAACTCCAGGGCTGGATGGCATACCAGTGGAAGTATACAAAACTTTTTCTGATATACTCAAAGGACCATTATTAGCATGTTTTAACCACTCCTATATAAATGTAGATTATCAGACACGCAACAAGAAGGTCTGATATCATTATTACTGAAACAGGACCCAAGTGGTATATATAAACATCCAGTCCATTAAAACAGTTGGAGACCTCTTACACTTCAGTGTTGTGATGCAAAAATCCTAGCAAAATTCTTGGCGCATAGAATTTAAAAAGTATTGTCAGATATTATTCATCCTAATCAGACAGGTTTTTACATGGACGATACATTGAAGATAATATAAGACAAGTACTGGAAGCAATCGAACACTATGAAATATCTGGGACACCAGGCCTGGTTTTCATAGCTGATTTTGAAAAGGCTTTTGATAAAGTACGACTGGAGTTTATATATAAATGCCTAGAATATTTCAATTTTGGGGAATCTCTTATAAAAAGTTATGTATAGTAACCCTTGGTGTAAAATAGTAAATAATGGCTCCATCTCAGAAAGTTTTAAACTCTCTAGAGGAGTAAAACAAGGTTGTCCACTATCGGCATATCTATTTATTATTGCCATCAAAACCTTCTCCAGAGAGCTCAGGACCTCAGACTGGGGGCGAAGGTTCACCTTCCAACAGGACAACGACCCTAAGCACACGGCCAAGACAACACAGGAGTGGCTTCGGGACAAGTCTCTGAATGTCCTTGAGTGGCCCAGCCAGAGCACAGACTTGAACCCAATCGAACATCTCTGGAGAGACATGAAAATAGCTGTGCAGCGACGATCCCCATCCAACCTGACAGAGCATGAGAGGCTCTACAGAGAAGAATGCGAGAAACTCTGCATAATACAGGTGTGCCAAACTTGTAGCATCATACCCAAGAAGATTCTTGGCTGTTATCACTGCGAAAGGTGATTCAATAAAGTACTGAGTAAAGGGTCTGAATACGTATCTAAATGTTCTGTTCTTGCTTTGTCATTATTGGGTATTGTGTGTAAATTGATAAGGACAAAAAAATATATATATTATCAATTTTAGAATAAAAAACTTTGAAAAAGGCAAGGGGTCTGAATACTTTCCAAATGCACTATTCTCTATGTAACAATATATTCCCCCTCTCCTCCATCACCTATATGTAACAATATATCCCCTCTCCTTCTCCTCCATCACCTATATGTAACAATATATCCCCTCTCCTTCTCCTCCATCACCTATATGTAACAGATATATCCCCCCTCTCCTCCATCACCTATATGTAACAATATATCCCCTCTCTCCTCCATCACCTATATGTAACAGATATATCCCCTCTCCTTCTCCTCCATCACCTATATGTAACAATATATCCCCTCTCCTTCTCCTCCATCACCTATATGTAACAATATATCCCCTCTCCTTCTCCTCCATCACCTATATGTAACAATGTATCCCCCCTCTCCTCCATCACCTATATGTAACAATATATCCCCTCTCTCCTCCATCACCTATATGTAACAGATATATCCCCTCTCCTTCTCCTCCATCACCTATATGTAACAGATATATCCCCCCTCTCCTCCATCACCTATATGTAACAGATATATCCCCCTCTCCTCCATCACCTATATGTACCAATATATCCCCCTCTCCTCCATCACCTATATGTAACAGATATATCCCCCTCTCCTCCATCACCTATATGTAACAGATATATCCCCCCTCTCCTCCATCACCTATATGTAACAGATGTATCCCCTCCTCCATCACCTATATGTAACAGATATCCCCCCTCTCCTCCATCACCTATGTGTAACAGATATATCCCTCTCCTTCTCCTCCATCACCTATATGTAACAGATATATCCCCTCTCCTCCATCACCTATATGTAACAGATATATCCCCCTCTCCTCCATCACCTATATGTAACAGATATATCCCCTCTCCTTCTCCTCCATCACCTATATGTAACAGATATATCCCCCCTCTCCTCCATCACCTATATGTAACAGATATATCCCCTCTCCTCCATCACCTATATGTAACAATATATCCCCCATGTGGGGCAGCAGGTAGTTTTTACTGGGTTTGTGAAGTTACTTCACATTTGACACTCCATTTTCTCTGAAACGGAAGACAATTGAACGAGGATACTTTATCACTAGATATAACAACTACAAAGCCTGATTTTGGTCTGAACCCATCTTTGACCAAATGTGTAGCGGCAGTTAGCAATTGTACGCCAGAATAGCTGTGCACATAATCCTTATACCTCTTCATGGACTACAGTTGAACATTGTCTTCTTATAAGGTGTGAACCGGTATGGTCAGCTTGAATTTGAACAATGCTGGATATAAATCTTGTTGACGTTCATCCAAAGACACGTTGACTTGCATTACCCTTTCACTGCAGAAAATGTTTGTCATGAAATCATGTGATTTATAGTTAGAGGAAAGGATTGCTGTAAACAAGGCCTGCTTCAAGCAGGAACCACATTATGGACGAACCAGAAATGTGACATATCTGTTTGACAGTAACCCTAAATGATGACTGTGTGAACTATCTTTTCATCTTTTTGGTAACCACAGTGGAATGTTCTTTAAGGAAATGAACTGGCAGAACAGGTTTAAGCGAAGTATGGTGTCATTGTTTTCAGGAATGTGTACCCATGGCGATAAGAGGGACAGGAGGCAGATTAAGGCAAAGAGCCACCTGAACTACTGTCCTACAAAGGCAAAGAGCAGCTACACTAACAGTGAATCTGAGAAAAATGATTTTTTTGTTTTTTTTGCTCTCCATGCATATCAACCACGACCAATGACCTGACCTATGACCCCTAAAAATGGATACTGCACTCTGCCTTTGTTTGACCTTAAACAGCTGTATGGGTAATTCAAAAGCAAAGTGCAGTATCTTGAAATCTAAATGTGTTGATCCAACTTTCGTGTTGAGGGTTCCAACCACATTCAACTGTATTTAATTGAATTGAAACCTTGATTTAACTAGGCCAGACAGTTAAGAACAAATTCTTATTTACAATGCCTGCCTACCCCTGCCAAACCCGGATAACGCTGGGCCAATTGTGCGCTGCCCTATGGGACTTCCAATCACAGCCGAATGTGATACAGCTTGGATTTGAACCAGGGACTGTAGTGATGCCTCTTGCATTGAGATGCAGTGCTTTAGACCGCTGCTCAACTCAGGAGCCCTTTATGGTGTTATGTAGTTTTGTTTTCCTGTTTTGAATGTTGTATTGTAGTAGACCTAACCCTCAACAATTTTTGGGCCATGAGGTTATTTCAACAAAGAGAATATTTCTAAAAGATATTTGACTTTGTATTACTATCAATTCTGTCATTTTCTTTATTTTAGCTCGTATTTATATATTTTGTTTGCCCTCTTTTTTTACCATTATCTGGGTATTTGCGTTTCGAGTTCAACCGTTGTGCCATGTTTATTCTGGTGAACTGAATCACTGGCTGTCTCATGGAGTGTGTGAGGGTGGTTGTCATGGTGGCATGGCCTGATATCGGAGTCTGATAGAATAACAAGGACAACCACAGGAACTGCAGTAAAACATGGTGGTATGGCCTGAACTCAGAGTCTGATAGAATACCAAGGGAAACCACAGTAACTACAGTAAAACATGGTGGAACAAAGTGAAATGTCAGTGACTCCACTTACTGCTGTTTCCTTGGTTTGAACTGGAATTTGGTAGTTTGACACTCTATTTCCTCTGCAACAGAAGGCAGTTGAACCAGGACACTTTGTCCCAAGATAAAACAGATACTACAAAGCTTGATTTTGGTCTTGATTTTGGTCTTGGCCAAACTTGAGTGTGAAGATAGAGGAAGCAACATCCCCAAAAAATAAACAAAAAAAGATTTGCCCTTATAATACATGCAATACTTTATCTATCAATGCATTTGCAGACTAATGTAAAATAGCCTCCCATTCCTAAAGTGGATATTAAATAGGATAGTAATACGCTATTAACTATATATATAGTCAGTTAAATTACTAACTTATTACTATCCAATCTACTATTAACTATATATATAGTCAGTTATATTACTAATTTATTACTTTCTAATCTGCTATTAACTATATATAGTCATCTATATTATTAATTTATTACTATCCAATCTACTATTAACTATATATATATATAGTCAGTTATATTACTAACTTATTACTTTCCAATCTACTATTAACTATATATATATAGTCAGTTAAATTACTAACTTATTACTATCCAATCTACTATTAACTATATATATATATATATATATATATATATACATACAGTCAGTTATATTACTAACTTATTACTATACCATCTACTAATATATATATGATTAATAGTAGATTGGAAAGTAATCAGTTAATAATATATATATAGTGATTATAAAGACAGCACTCACTGGGGCTGATGTTCTCTGCTATATAGTGATTATAAAGACAGCACTCACTGGGGCTGATGTTCTCTGCTATATAGTGATTATAAAGACAGCACTCACTGGGGCTGATGTTCTCTGCTATATAGTGATTATAAAGACAGCACTCACTGGGGCTGATGTTCTCTGCTATATAGTGATTATAAAGACAGCACTCACTGGGGTTGATGCTCTCTGCTATATAGTGCCAATAAGATATTACTGTTCACTCAATAGCCTATTGCGAGTTGAGGATTTTGATGACCCAAAGACAGGTGAGTTATGTCTATGTCTCCTCTCTTTGTGTTTACCAGTGATTGTGGACGATTCTGAAATATTGCGATAGGCCTTTTTTTAGATGCTTTTCACTGATAACCGTAAATCAAAATGCAGCTATTTGATACACTTAGAGCACTGTTCAAATGACGTGCTTCCAGTCTGCCTGTCAGAATACATTCTTCCGTCTTATGGTTCTCGCAACTTGAATGTGTCTGGGGACAAATATTTCCCAACAACAAGCCAACTAGGTAAATAGGTAAACTATTCCACTTTGGGGTTGTCCAAAAATAGTATCACTAAGATGAAAAAAAATCATCTAATTATACATGTTAAGGAAAGATTTGAATGGAGAAACTGATCTGAGAGCAGCGCTCCCTTTCTTTCGATCCTATCATTTTTATTTGGTAAGCAATAGAATCAGCCCCCTCAATATCTCTCTAGGAGCAGATCCGTTGTCAGTATTGTGAAATAATTATAAATGTTAAGGTAAGATCTGAATGGAGAAACTGATCTGAGAGCAGCGCTCCCTTTCTTTCGATCCTATCATTTTTATTTGGTAAGCAATAGAATCAGCCCCCTCAATATTTGCAGTCAGGGGTGGCAATATCTCTCTCGGAGCAGATCCGTTGTCAGTATTGTGAAATAATTATAAATGTTAAGGTAAGATCTGAATGGAGAAACTGATCTGAGAGCAGTGCTCCCTTTCTTTCCATCCTATCAGTATCGACACAAGCTCTAAGATGCACTTAGCAACAGTTCTCTCTGTGTGGTGTTTTAGGAAACTGCATGTTATGTCTTCGGCCGTTGTAGGGAAGATGCTTCTTTAAAACACTTCTCGTAAGCCTAAATTCCATCGCTATTGGAAACCAGACCAGGAGAGTTAGTGTACGGTTGGTGTATCTTAATTTGATCATCCTGTAATTGCAGGAATTTTCCTGCACGGCAGGAAATTCAAACTTGTAATTTATTCAAGGTTTAAAAAGTCTTCTAATGTTCGTAATGTCCATTTTAAAATGTCAGAATGAATTTGCCCTGATGAAAATGTTTTATACACACTGAGAAAGGTAATATTGAAGCTCCCCACCCATAAACAATAATTTCTGATGAAAACAAATGTTTTTGGTTATTAATATATATATACATTTTTTATGCTATATATCATTTTGGAAATAAAACCTTCATAAATTCTTAAAGAAAATGTTTATCTCACCTCATAGCTTTGGTGTCATGTTCCCCAGAGAGACCCATTTCAGCAGGGCCACCCTCCTCTCTCTCCCCAGAGAGACCTATTTCAGAGGCAGGGCCCCCCTTCTCTCTCTCCCCTGAGAGACCCATTTCAGAGGCAGGGCCCCCCTCCTCTCTCTCCCCAGAGAGACCCATTTCAGAGGCAGGGCCCCCTTCCTCTCTCTCCCCAGAGAGACTCATTTTAGAGATCTGACCCCTAAACAGAGAATGTTGGTTGAGGTTAACACAGTGACAAGAAATTCTTGATTGTAAATTGTTCTCTTTCCTTCATAAAATTCCAAAAATATTTACTAACAGAAACATCCAAACAGTCAGGTGATTTAATGCGATCATATGAATATTGCTACATTCCCCAAAAATAAATAAATCAAAGAGACACCAACAACAACCTAGAAGAAACAGGTGGGGTTTTAGGAAGGTTTCTCAAAGACACTCCTGGGTGTGTCCAGTAGTGTCCAGCAGAGGAAATGGAGAATAATATCTAGAATAAGACTGTAAGTAGTGTCCAGCAGAGGAAATGGAGAGTAATATCTAGACTAAGACCGTAAGTAGTGTCCAGCAGAAGAAATGGAGAATAATATCTAGACTAAGACTGTAAGTAGTGTCCAGCAGAGGAAATGGAGAATAATATCTAGAAAAAGACTGTAAGTAGTGTCCGGCAGAGGAAATGGAGAATAATATCTAGAATAAGACTGTAAGTAGTGTCCAGCAGAGGAAATGGAGAATAATATCTAGAATAAGACTGTAAGTAGTGTCCGGTGCAGGCTGATGTTTTGGAAGCAACAGTGGGATCCACAGACTGAGGGATCAAACCAAGCTTTGTATATCATTTTTTTTTTTACCTTCATTTTACTAGGCAAGTCAGTTACGAACAAATTCTTATTTTCAATGACGGCCTAGGAACAGTTGGTTAACTGCCTTTTCAGGGGCAGAACGACAGATTAGTACCTTGTCAGCTCGGGGATTTGAACTTGCAACCTTTCGGTTACTAGTCCAACGCTCTAACCACTAGGCTACCCTGCCGCCCCAAACATGTTGTAACTGCTTGTCAACTTTTCTTCATGTTTAAATTAAAATCACTTTTAAATATTATTTTAAATATTAACAAAACAATTAACTTTTTATGGCTGGGTGGCAGTATTGAGTAGCTAGGATGAATAAGGTGCCCAGGGTAAACTGCCTGCTGCTCAGGCCCAGAAGCTAAGATATGCATATTATTAATACACTCTGAAGTTTATAAAACTGTTTGAATGATGTCTGTGAGTATAACATAACTATTATGGCAGGCAAAAACCTGAGAAAAAAATCCAACCAGGAAGTGGGAAATTTTCAAGTCATTGCCTATCGAATATGTGTGTCTATGGGGTCATATTGCACTTCCTAAGGCTTCCACTAGATGTCAACAGTCTTTGGAACCTTGTTTGAGGCTTCTACTGTGAATGGGGGAGAGAATTGAGCTGATTGAGTCAGGGGTCTGGCAATGAGCTGGTCAAGCACGCTCCCGTGAGGGGTAGGTGCATTCCTCTTGATTTCTAAAGACAAAGAAATTCTCCGGTTGGAACATTATTGAAGATTTATGTTAAAAACATCCTAAAGATTGATTCTATACATCGTTTGACATCTTTCTACGGACTGTAATGGAACTTTTTGACTTTTCGTCTGGACCTAGTGATCGCGCGTCATGGATTTGGATCGCGCGATTTGGATTTGTGAACTCAAGGCACGAACAACAAGGAGGTATTTGGACATAAATTATGGACTTTATTGAAATTAACAAATATTTACGGTGGAACCGGGATTCCAGGGAGTGCATTCTGATGTAGATCATCAAAGGTAAGTGAATATTTCTAATGCTATTTCTGACTTCTGTCGACTCCACAACATGGCGGGTATCAGTTTGGCTTGTTTTGGTCTCTGAGCGCTGTACTCAGATTATAGCAGGTTGTGCTTTTTCCGTAACATTTTTTTGAAATCTGACACAGCGGTTGCATTAAGGAGAAGTGGATCTATAATTCCATGCATAACACTTGTATCTTTTATCAATATTTATTAGGAGTATTTCTGTAAATTGATGTGGCTCTCTGCAAAATCACTGGATGTTTTGGAACTACTGAACATAACGTGCCAATGTAAACTGAGACTTTAAACTTTATCGAACAAAACATACATGTATTGTGTAACATGAAGTCCTATGAGTGTCATCTGATGAAGATCATCAAAGGTTAGTGATTCATTTTATCTCTATTTCTGCTTTTTGTGACTCCTCTCTTTGGCTGGAAAAATGGCTGTGTTTTTCTGTGACTAGGTACTGACCTAACATAATGATTTGGTGTGCTTTCGTCGTAAAGCCTTTTTGAAATCGGACACTGTGGTAGGATTAACAACAAGTTTATCTTTAAAATGGTGTAAAATACTTGTATGTTTGAGGAATTTTAATTATGAGATTTCTGTTGTTTGAATTTGGCGCCCTGCACTTTCACTGGCTGTTGTCATATCGATCCCGTTCCAGCCATAAGAAGAATTAAGATCCATAATTTGATAATTGCCAATAACTACAAGAGCCATTCAATTACAATCACTGTTTGAGAAAAAGGAAAACAATTCTAAATATACGGTCTCAAGATTGAATACAAGTGTGCTATGATTTCAGGAGAGCTTCCTCTGCCATGTGGCCCTACGCCTTGAGCTATCTGTCCACCTACTATGAAGGTGAAATATCGACACTGAACAAAAATATAAACTCAACATGTAAAGTGTTGGTCCCATGTTTCATGAGCAAAAATGAAAGATCCCAGAAATGTTCCATACGCTAAAAATATTATTTGTCTCACATTATATGCACATATTTGTTTACATCCCTGTTAGTGAGCATTTATCATTGACAAATGATTAGAGAGCAGCGTTGGCTTTCTTACCTCCTATCAGTATCGACACAAGCCTCAACGACTCACTTTCTAAATGTTCTGTCTGCATGGTGTTTTGGGAAACAAGCCTCAACGACTCACTTTCTAAATGTTCTGTCTGCATGGTGTTTTGGGAAACAAGCCTCAACGACTCACTTTCTAAATGATCTGTCTGCATGGTGTTTTGGGAAACAAGTCTCAACGACCCACTTTCTAAATGATCTGTCTGCATGGTGTTTTGGGAAACAAGCCTCAACGACCCACTTTCTAAATGATCTGTCTGCATGGTGTTTTGGGAAACAAGTCTCAACGACCCACTTTCTAAATGTTCTCTCTGCATGGTGTTTTGGGAAACAAGCCTCAACGACCCACTTTCTAAATGTTCTGTCTGCATGGTGTTTTGGGAAACAAGCCTCAACGACCCACTTTCTAAATGTTCTCTCTGCATGGTGTTTTGGGAAACATGTTATATCTTTGGCTGTTGTAGCAAAGATGCATCTTTAAAAAAATGTATCTCTATCAGGACACCGGGCCCAGGTTGGTCAGCATGATATAGGATCAAATCTCAAACCTACTCTGTCTATTGAATGTCTGACGGCAACCGAACGTTATCACTTTATAATAGTTTGTACATGTAGTCCAGAACTACCAGTATGCCCATCTTTCCTTCAAAACAACATATTTATCTGACTTTTAATGTTGAAGAGAAATGTGCGCCACAGTTTTAACAGCCATTTTGTAACTAAGTAGGCTAAACACTTACTTTCCCTTTCATATGAGGAAATCACGTAACTTTTGACGGTCACTGGTGCAGCCGCCCACTTGGTGAGAGTTGTAACATGGCTCACACTGCCCCCTCTGAACAAGAAGGCACATCCCCATGATTCGACTACTCTGGCCCCTCACATGTCCAGTCATTCTGATGGCCTCACAGCCGCCATACCACTTCTGACATCAATGTAGCAAGTGAACCCGGGTTGGTGGAGTGAAAGGCAAACACACTAGCTTGCATAATAGCATACCTCTCAAGCTATGTTCAGGTTTCAGCATTAACCAGGCATCAACAACAGAGTTATAGGCTACTACCTGGGTTGTATTCACTAGTTTACACCACAGCCAATAGTTTTGCAATGTTGTATCAACGGTTTGCTCTAAACTCTGTACAACGTGACACAAATGGTTTCCGTTGCCAAACGTTTTGCTACGGTGGACACTAATGAATACACACAACTTGTTTTGAGGAAGTGTAAGTTGCTGTTAGTCTTTCCACAATATTTATTTGTTTCTCTTTCACACAAAATACCTTCCTGAGTGAAAAGAGTTAACAGTAGATTAGAAAGAGAACATTATTGTTTGTTGTTTGTTGTGTTTTAAGCCTGTTTTGAGAAGACAAGAAGATAGGCCTATGATACTGTAAGAGATCACCCTGGGGAACACAGATGGGCACGGAACCAATCCCTCCCCCCATCTAATTTACATCAAATACATTTTAAGAATAGGCCTATTATAACACTGTCCAACAAAAATACAATACCATCAACAATATGAATATACATAACATCATCAACTACATCTTGTACTTCCGGCGCCGACAGAGATGGCCGCCTCGCTTCGCGTTCCTAGGAAACTATGCATTTTTTTTTATTTTTTTTTACGTGTTATTTCTTACATTAGTACCCCAGGTCATCTTAGGTTTCATTACATACAGTCGAGAAGAACTACTGAATATAAGATCAGCGTCAACTCACCATCAGTACGACCAAGAATATGACTTTCGCGAAGCAGATCCTGTGTTCTGCCTTTCACCCAGGACAACGGAATGGATCCCACCCGGCGACCCAAAAAAAACGACTCCGTAAAAGAGGGAAACGAGGCGGTCTTCTGGTCAGACTCCAGAGACGGGCACATCGTGCACCACTCCCTAGCATTCTTCTCGCCAATGTCCAGTCTCTTGACAACAAGGTTGATGAAATCCGAGCAAGGGTAGCATTCCAGAGGGACATCAGAGACTGTAACGTTCTTTGCTTCACGGAAACATGGCTCACTGGAGAGACTCTCTCGGTAGCGGTGCAGCCAGCGGGTTTCTCCACGCATTGCGCCGACAGAAACAAACACCTTTCTGGTAAGAATAGGGGCGGGGGCGTATGCCTTTTGGCTAACGAGACGTGGTGTGATCACAGAAACATACAGGAACTCAAAACCTTCTGTTCACCTGATTTAGAATTCCTCACAGTCAAATGCAGACCGCATTATCTACCAAGAGAATTCTCTTCGATTATAATCACAGCTGTATATATTCCCCCCCCAGGCAGACACATCGATGGCTTTGAACAAACTTTATTTGACTCTTTGCAAACTGGAATCCATACATCCTGAGGCTGCATTCATTGTAGCTGGGGATTTTAACAAGGCTAATCTGAAAACAAGACTCCCGAAAATGTATCAGCATATCGATTGCGCCACCAGGGCTGGCAAAACCTTGGATCACTGTTATTCTAACTTCCGTGTCGCATATAAGGCCCTGCCCCGCCCCCCTTTCGGAAAAGCTGACCACGACTCCATTTTGCTGATCCCTGTCTACAGACAGAAACTGAAACAAGAAGCTCCCACGCTGAGGTCTGTCCAACGCTGGTCCAACCAAGCTGATTCCACACTCCAAGACTGCTTGCATCACGTGGACTGGGACATGTTTCGTATTGCGTCAGGCAACAACATTGACGAATACGCTGATTCGGTGTGCGAGTTCATTAGAACGTGCGTTGAAGATGTCGTTCCCATAGCAACGATTAAAACATTCCCAAACCAGAAACCGTGGATTGATGGCAGCATTCGCGTGAAACTGAAAGCGCGAACCACTGCTTTCAATCAGGGCAAGGTGACTGGTAATATGACTGAATACAAACAGTGCAGCTATTCCCTCCGTAAGGCTATCAAATCAGCTAAGCGTCAGTATAGAGACAAAGTACAATCTCAATTCAACGGCTCGGACACAAGAGGTATGTGGCAGGGTCTACAGTCAATCACGGACTATAAGAATAAATCCAGCTCAGTCACGGACCAGGATGTCTTGCTCCCAGGCAGACTAAATAACTTTTTTGCCCGCTTTGAGGACAATACAGTGCCACTGACACGGCCTGCAATGGAAACATGCGGTCTCTCCTTCACTGCAGCCGAGGTGAGTAAAACATTTAAACGTGTTAACCCTCGCAAGGCTGCAGGCCCAGACGGCATCCCCAGCCGCGCCCTCAGAGCATGCGCAGACCAGCTGTCTGGTGTGTTTACGGACATATTCAATCAATCCCTATACCTGTCTGCTGTTCCCACATGCTTCAATAGGGCCACCATTGTTCTTGTTCCCAAGAAAGCTAAGGTAACTGAGCTAAATGACTACCGCCCCGTAGCACTCACTTCCGTCATCATGAAGTGCTTTGAGAGACTAGTCAAGGACCATATCACCTCCACCCTACCTGACACCCTAGACCCACTCCAATTTGCTTACCGCCCAAATAGGTCCACAGACGACGCATTCTCAACCACACTGCACACTGCCCTAAACCATCTGGACAAGAGGAATACCTATGTGAGAATGCTGTTCATCGACTACAGCTCGGCATTTAACACCATAGTACCCTCCAAGCTCGTCATCAAGCTCGAGACCCTGGGTCTCGATCCCGCCCTGTGCAACTGGGTACTGGACTTCCTGACGGGCCACCCCCAGGTGGTGAGGGTAGGCAACAACATCTCCACCCCGCTGATCCTCAACACTGGGGCCCCACAAGGGTGCGTTCTGAGCCCTCTCCTGTACTCCCTGTTCACCCACGACTGCGCGGCAACGCACGCCTCCAACTCAATCATCAAGTTTGCGGACGACACAACAGTGGTAGGCTTGATTACCAACAATGACGATGAGACGGCCTACAGGGAGGAGGTGAGGGCTCTCGGAGTGTGGTGTCAGGACAATAACCTCACACTCAACGTCAACAAAACTAAGGAGATGATTGTGGACTTCAGGAAACAGCAGAGGGAACACCCCCCTATCCACATCGATGGAACAGAAGTGGAGAGGGTAGTAAGTTTTAAGTTCCTCGGCATACACATCACAGTCAAACTGAATTGGTCCACTCACACATACAGCATCGTGAAGAAGGCGCAGCAGCGCCTTTTCAACCTCAGGAGGCTGAAGAAATTCGGCTTGTCACCAAAAGCACTCACAAACTTCTACAGATGCACTATCGAGAGCATACTGGCGGGCTGTATCACCGCCTGGTACGGCAACTGCTCCGCCCACAACCGCAAGGTTCTCCAGACGGTAGTTAGGTCTGCACAACGTATCACCGGGGGCAAACTACCTACCCTCCAGGACACCTATACCACCCGATGTTACAGGAAGGTCACAAAGATCATCAAGGACAACACCCACCCGAGCCACTGCCTGTTCACCCCGCTATCATCCAGAAGGCGAGGTCAGTACAGGTGCATCAAAGCTGGGACCGAGAGACTGAAAAACAGCTTCTATCTCAAGGCCATCAGACTGTTAAACAGCAACCACTAACATTGAGTGGCTGCTACCAACACACTGACTCAACTCCAGCCACTTCAATAATGGGAATTGATGGGAAAGGATGTAAAATACAGTGCCTTGCAAAAGTATTCGGCCCCCTTGAACTTTGCGACCTTTTGCCACATTTCAGGCTTCAAACATAAATATATAAAACTATATTTTTTTGTGAAGAACCAACAACAAGTGGGACACAATCATGAAGTGGAATGACATTGGATATTTCAAACTTTTTACCAAATCAAAAACTGAAAAATTGGGTGTGCAAAATTATTCAGCCCCCTTAAGTTAATACGTAGCGCCACCTTTTTGCTGCGATTACAGCTGTAAGTCGCTTGGGGTATGTCTCTATCAGTTTTGCACATCGAGAGACTGAAGTTTTTCCCATTCCTCCTTGCAAAACAGCTCGAGCTCAGTGAGGTTGGATGGAGAGCATTTGTGAACAGCAGTTTTCAGTTCTTTCCACAGATTCTCGATTGGATTCAGGTCTGGACTTTGACTTGGCCATTCTAACACCGGGATATGTTTATTTTTGAACCATTCCATTGTAGATTTTGCTTTATGTTTTGGATCATTGTCTTGTTGGAAGACAAATCTCTGTCCCAGTCTCAGGTCTTTTGCAGACTCCATCAGGTTTTCTTCCAGAATGGTCCTGTATTTGGCTCCATCCATCTTCCCATCAATTTTAACCATCTTCCCTGTCCCTGCTGACGAAAAGCAGGCCCAAACCATGATGCTGCCACCACCATGTTTGACAGTGGGGATAGGGTGTTCAGGGTGATGAGCTGTGTTGCTTTTACGCCAAACATAACGTTTTGCATTGTTGCCAAAAAGTTCAATTTTGGTTTCATCTGACCAGAGCACCTCAGCTGTAGATCTCTGCAGTTCATCCAGAGTGATCATGGGCCTCTTGGCTGCATCTCTGATCAGTCTTCTCCTTGTATGAGCTGAAAGTTTAGAGGGACGGCCAGGTCTTGGTAGATTTGCAATGGTCTGATACTCCTTCCATTTCAATATTATCGCTTGCACAGTGCTCCTTGGGATGTTTAAAGCTTGGGAAATCTTTTTGTATCCAAATCCGGCTTTAAACTTCTTCACAACAGTATCTCGGACATGCCTGGTGTGTTCCTTGTTCTTCGTGATGCTCTCTGCGCTTTTAACGGACCTCTGAGACTATCACAGTGCAGATGCATTTATACGGAGACTTGATTACACACAGGTGGATTGTATTTATCATCATTAGTCATTTAGGTCAACATTGGATCATTCAGAGATCCTCACTGAACTTCTGGAGAGAGTTTGCTGCACTGAAAGTAAAGGGGCTGAATAATTTTGCACGCCCAATTTTTCAGTTTTTGATTTGTTAAAAAAGTTTGAAATATCCAATAAATGTCGTTCCACTTCATGATTGTGTCCCACTTGTTGTTGATTCTTCACAAAAAAATACAGTTTTATATATTTATGTTTGAAGCCTGAAATGTGGCAAAAGGTCGCAAAGTTCAAGGGGGCCGAATACTTTGCAAGGCACTGTATATCACTAGCCACTTTAAACAATGCTACCTAATATAATGTTTACATACCCTACATTATTCATCTCATATGTATAAGTATATACTGTACTCTATCATCTACTGCATCCTTATGTAATACATGTATCACTAGCCACTTTAACTATGCCACTTTGTTTACATACTCATCTCATATGTATATACTGTACTCGATACCATCTACTGTATCTTGCCTATGCTGCTCTGCACCATCACTCATTCATATCTTTATGTACATATGCTTTATCCCCTTACACTGTGTATAATAAATTAGTTTTGGAATTGTTAGTTAGATGACTTGTTGGTTATTACTGCATTGTCGGAACTGGAAGCACAAGCATTTCGCTACACATTAACATCTGCTAACCATGTGTATGTGACAAATAAAATTTGATTTGATTTATATGAATACACATAACAATATCATCAACTATATGAATACACATAACAATACCATCAACTATATGAATACACATTACAATCCATCGTCTTACCTTTTATCTCTGTCTCAACAGAAGCAGAGTCTGAAATGATCAACACTTTCGTTTGCTCAACCCACTTACATACCCAGTTCTGCCTGTTCTCCTCTCTCTGTCCCTGTTCCTCTCTCTCTATCTCTCCCAACCATCTCTCTCTCTCTCTCTCCCAACCTCTCTCTCCCATCCTCTCTCCCAACCTCTCTCTCTCTCTCAAACACACACACTCACACACATATGCATACACAGCCAACCAATGGAAAAAATACAAAATTAAGTAAATTAAACAGACATGTACAGAAACATCTGCTTGACTCAAAAGTTCCAAGAAATATTATATTTTAGTGCCAACTGATATTGTATTCTAATGACATCATCATGATATGTCAATGGAACTTTCATTTGAGGCATTAGAATGTACGCAAGAGACATGATTGTGTGAAATCTATGTCAATGTAGACCAGCATAAAGTACAACAGATCTATGTCAATGTAGGCCAGCATAAAGTACAACAACAGATCTATGTCAATGTAGACCAGCATAAAGTACAACAACATATCTATGTCAATGTAGACCAGCATAAAGTACAACAACAGATCTATGTCAATGTAGACCAGCATAAAGTACAACAACAGATCTATGTCAATGTAGACCAGCATAAATTACAACAACAGATCTATGTCAATGTAGACCAGCATAAATTACAACAACAGATCTATGTCAATGTAGACCAGCATAAATTACAACAACAGATCTATGTCAATGTAGACCAGCATAAAGTACAACAACAGATCTATGATAGAGTTGACTTATGTAATCATGCCATATAGTGGGCTATTCATTACAAATCAGTAAGGACAGACGTGGTAACGACAACTTGTCAAATATAATTTTATTTGTCGTTCGGCTGTGGAAGTTATTTTGTGTTTTTGAATTTCTGATTATGTTTAATTAATGTATTACATCTTTCAAATCTGCTATTAAATATTTATTCAACTGTAATTGAGTAAAAGTAAAGATACCTTAATAACAGAAAATGACTCAAGTAAAAGTGAAAGTCAGTGAAAGTCAGCCAGTAAAATACTACTTGAGTAAAAGTCGAAAAGAATTTAGTGCCAAATATACTTAAGTATCAAAGGTAAAACCAAAATAATTTCAAATTCCTTATATTAAGCAAAGCAGATGGCATAACATTTTGGAGTAAAATGTACATTATTATCTTTAGGAATGTCGTGAAGTAAAAGTAAAAGTAATCAAAAAATATACAGTAAATAGTAAAGTAGAGATACCCCAAAAATGACTTAAGTAGTACTTTAAAGGATTTATCCTTAAGATGTCATTGCTCCTTTAAGAGCTCTGTTGAAAATCTGCCTAAATCACGCTTGAAACTTCGGTTGTAACTGCATTTGTAAAACGATGCCACAACGCAATTGAAGGATTATAGAAATAAACGTGTTCGCACTGGAAAGCTTGGATCCCCCTCTTTTTCTTAACTAAGGCCAACACTGCTTTCAAAAGGGTTTCCCCCGTGATTACATGAAGAATTGTTTTGGGTTGACTGCTTGCATACTGTCCTACAAAGGCAAAGAGCAGTAAAAAGTAACAGTCAAACTGAAGATAAAATGGCTTTAAGGTTGTACTGCTGTCCAGCCAAACATGTTGTAGGTGATAATGTACTGATGTATTACCTTATTATCAAGTCCTATTTTATATATTTCAACCATGACCACTGATCTGACCTATGACGCCTAAAATGCTGATACTGCACTCTGCCTCTGTATGAATTTAAACAGCTGTAGGGGTAATACAAAAGCAAAGAAATGTAAATGTGTTGATCCAACATTTTGTTGTTTTTCTGTTTGATGGAAACAGTTTGAGAGTTCCAACTACATTGCAACTGTATTTAATGGTGTTTTGTGGTTGTGCTGTCATGTTTTGAACGTTGTATTGTAGTATCCCCCAACTGTATTTAATGGTGTTTTGTAGTTGTCATGTTTTGATGGTTGTATTGTAGTATCCCTCAAGCTTTTTTTAGCCCAAAACTAAACACGTTTTAATCACAGAAAATGTTTATACTTTTATATAATATCTGGCATTGTATTAATATCACCGCTGTCATTTTCTTTATGTTAGCTAGCTTTTAAATATTTTATTTTTAATTTATTTAATCTTTCTTACCATTATCTGCGTATTTGCATTTCAATGTGAGTTCAACCATAATTTTCCTGTGGGATTGTCATGTTTATTCAACTTTAGTTTTAGAAGTGGGGGGGGCATCATTTTTTCATTATTATTATTATTATTGAAAAAAAAATATGGATAACCACTCAAAACAGCCTACCCGACCGACCACTCGGAGGAATCCACATGGTCCTAAAGCGCAATGTTGCCTCGTTTTGTATCACATTCCAATGATAAAACTGGGGGGGGGACAAAAATGTAATTTCAGAATGTGGGAGGGGACATGTGGAGGGGATAACTATCACTGGCTGTCTCATGGTGTGTGTGAGGGTGAGTGTCATGGTGGTATGGCCTGAACTCAGAGTCTGATAGAATACCAAGGGAAACCACAGTAACTACAGTAAAACATGGTGGTATGGCCTGAACTTAGAGTCTGATAGAATACCAAGGGAAACCACAGTAACTACAGTAAAACATGGTGGTATGGCCTGAACTTAGAGTCTGATAGAATACCAAGGGAAACCACAGTAACTACAGTAAAACATGGTGGTATGGCCTGAACTTAGAGTCTGATAGAATACCAAGGGAAACCACAGTAACTACAGTAAAACATGGTGGTATGGCCTGAACTCAGAGTCTGATAGAATACCAAGGGAAACCACAGTAACTACAGTAAAACATGGTGGTATGGCCTGAACTCAGAGTCTGATAGAATACCAAGGGAAACCACAGTAAAACATGGTGGTATGGCCTGAACTCAGAGTCTGATAGAATACCAAGGGAAACCACAGTAACTACAGTAAAACATGGTGGTATGGCCTGAACTCAGTCTGATAGAATACCAAGGGAAACCACCGTTACTGCAGTAAAACATGGTGGAACAAAGCCAGCTGGCAGTAACTTCACTTACTGCTGTTTGCCTTGGTTTTAACTTACATGTTGTAGTTACAGCAAATTTGAAACTCCATGTTCTCTGAAACAGAAGCTAATAGAACCAGGACACTTTGACACAAGATATAACAGAAGCTAATAGAACCAGGACACTTTGTCACAAGATATAACAGAAGCTAATTGAACCAGGACACTTTGTCACAAGATATAACAGAAGCTAATTGAACCAGGACACTTTGTCACAAGATATAACAGAAGCTAATTGAACCAGGACACTTTGTCACAAGATATAACAGAAGCTAATAGAACCAGGACACTTTGTCACAAGATATAACAGAAGCTAATTGAACCAGGACACTTTGTCACTAGATATAACAGAAGCTAATAGAACCAGGACACTTTGTCACAAGATATAACAGAAGCTAATAGAACCAGGACACTTTGTCACAAGATATAACAGAAGCTAATTGAACCAGGACACTTTGTCACAAGATATAACAGAAGCTAATTGAACCAGGAGACTTTGTCACAAGATATAACAGAAGCTAATAGAACCAGGACACTTTGTCACAAGATATAACAGAAGCTAATAGAACCAGGACACTTTGTCACAAGATATAACAGAAGCTAATAGAACCAGGACACTTTGTCACAAGATATAACAGAAGCTAATAGAACCAGGACACTTTGTCACAAGATATAACAGAAGCTAATTGAACCAGGACACTTTGTCACAAGATATAACAGAAGCTAATAGAACCACTTTGTCACAAGATATAACAGAAGCTAATATAACCAGGACACTTTGTCACAAGATATAACAGAAGCTAATAGAACCAGGACACTTTGTCACTAGATATAACAGAAGCTAATAGAACCAGGACACTGTCACTAGATATAACAGAAGCTAATAGAACCAGGACACTTTGTCACAAGATATAACAGAAGCTAATAGAACCAGGACACTTTGTCACAAGATATAACAGAAGCTAATAGAACCAGGACACTTTGTCACTAGATATAACAGAAGCTAATAGAACCTGGACACTTTGTCACAAGATATAACAGAAGCTAATAGAACCAGGACACTTTGTCACAAGATATAACAGAAGCTAATAGAACCAGGATACTTTGTCACTAGATATAACAGAAGCTAATAGAACCAGGACACTTTGTCACAAGATATAACAGAAGCTAATAGAACCAGGACACTTTGTCACAAGATATAACAGAAGCTTATTGAACCAGGACACTTTGTCACAAGATATAACAGAAGCTAATAGAACCACTTTGTCACAAGATATAACAGAAGCTAATATAACCAGGACACTTTGTCACAAGATATAACAGAAGCTAATAGAACCAGGACACTTTGTCACTAGATATAACAGAAGCTAATAGAACCAGGACACTGTCACTAGATATAACAGAAGCTAATAGAACCAGGACACTTTGTCACAAGATATAACAGAAGCTAATAGAACCAGGACACTTTGTCACAAGATATAACAGAAGCTAATAGAACCAGGACACTTTGTCACTAGATATAACAGAAGCTAATAGAACCTGGACACTTTGTCACAAGATATAACAGAAGCTAATAGAACCAGGACACTTTGTCACAAGATATAACAGAAGCTAATAGAACCAGGATACTTTGTCACTAGATATAACAGAAGCTAATAGAACCAGGACACTTTGTCACAAGATATAACAGAAGCTAATAGAACCAGGACACTTTGTCACAAGATATAACAGAAGCTTATTGAACCAGGACACTTTGTCACAAGATATAACAGAAGCTAATAGAACCAGGACACTTTGTCACAAGATATAACAGAAGCTAATAGAACCAGGACACTTTGTCACAATATATAACAGAAGCTAATAGAACCAGGACACTTTGTCACTAGATATAACATTTACATTACATTACATTTAAGTCATTTAGCAGACGCTCTTATCCAGAGCGACTTACAAATTGGTGAATTCACCTTCTGACATCCAGTGGAACAGCCACTTTACAATAGTGCATCTAAGTCATTAAGGGGGGGTGGTGAGAAGGATTACTTATCCTATCCTAGGTATTCCTTGAAGAGGTGGGGTTTCAGGTGTCTCCGGAAGGTGGTGATTGACTCCGCTGTCCTGGCGTCGTGAGGGAGTTTGTTCCACCATTGGGGGGCCAGAGCAGCGAACAGTTTTGACTGGGCTGAGCGGGAACTGTACTTCCTCAATGGTAGGGAGGCGAGCAGGCCAGAGGTGGATGAACGCAGTGCCCTTGCTTGGGTGTAGGGCCTGATCAGAGCCTGGAGGTACTGCGGTGCCGTTCCCCTCACAGCTCCGTAGGCAAGCACCATGGTCTTGTAGCGGATGCGAGCTTCAACTGGAAGCCAGTGGAGAGAGCGGAGGAGCGGGGTGACGTGAGAGAACTTGGGAAGGTTGAACACCAGACGGGCTGCGGCGTTCTGGATGAGTTGTAGGGGTTTAATGGCACAGGCAGGGAGCCCAGCCAACAGCGAGTTGCAGTAATCCAGACGGGAGATGACAAGTGCCTGGATTAGGACCTGCGCCGCTTCCTGTGTGAGGCAGGGTCGTACTCTGCGGATGTTGTAGAGCATGAACCTACAGGAACGGGCCACCGCCATGATGTTGGTTGAGAACGACAGGGTGTTGTCCAGGATCACGCCAAGGTTCTTAGCGCTCTGGGAGGAGGACACAATGGAGTTGTCAACCGTGATGGCGAGATCATGGAACGGGCAGTCCTTCCCCGGGAGGAAGAGCAGCTCCGTCTTGCCGAGGTTCAGCTTGAGGTGGTGATCCGTCATCCACACTGATATGTCTGCCAGACATGCAGAGATGCGATTCGCCACCTGGTCATCAGAAGGGGGAAAGGAGAAGATTAATTGTGTGTCGTCTGCATAGCAATGATAGGAGAGACCATGTGAGGTTATGACAGAGCCAAGTGACTTGGTGTATAGCGAGAATAGGAGAGGGCCTAGAACAGAGCCCTGGGGGACACCAGTGGTGAGAGCGCGTGGCGAGGAGACAGATTCTCGCCACGCCACCTGGTAGGAGCGACCTGTCAGGTAGGACGCAATCCAAGCGTGGGCCGCGCCGGAGATGCCCAACTCGGAGAGGGTGGAGAGGAGGATCTGATGGTTCACAGTATCGAAGGCAGCCGATAGGTCTAGAAGGATGAGAGCAGAGGAGAGAGAGTTAGCTTTAGCAGTGCGGAGCGCCTCCGTGATGCAGAGAAGAGCAGTCTCAGTTGAATGACTAGTCTTGAAACCTGACTGATTTGGATCAAGAAGGTCATTCTGAGAGAGATAGAGGGAGAGCTGGCCAAGGACGGCACGTTCAAGAGTTTTGGAGAGAAAAGAAAGAAGGGATACTGGTCTGTAGTTGTTGACATCGGAGGGATCGAGTGTAGGTTTCTTCAGAAGGGGTGCAACTCTCGCTCTCTTGAAGACGGAAGGGACGTAGCCAGCGGTCAGGGATGAGTTGATGAGCGAGGTGAGGTAAGGGAGAAGGTCCCCGGAAATGGTCTGGAGGAGAGAGGAGGGGATAGGGTCGAGCGGGCAGGTTGTTGGGCGGCCGGCCGTCACAAGAAGCGAGATTTCATCTGGAGAGAGAGGGAGAAAGAGGTCAGAGCACAGGGTAGGGCAGTGTGAGCAGAACCAGTGGTGTCGTTTGACTTAGCAAACGAGGATCGGATGTCGTCGACCTTCTTTTCAAAATGGTTGACGAAGTCATCTGCAGAGAGGGAGGAGGGGGGAGGGGGAGGAGGATTCAGGAGGGAGGAGAAGGTGGCAAAGAGCTTCCTAGGGTTAGAGGCAGATGCTTGGAATTTAGAGTGGTAGAAAGTGGCTTTAGCAGCAGAGACAGAGGAGGAAAATGTAGAGAGGAGGGAGTGAAAGGATGCCAGGTCCGCAGGGAGGCGAGTTTTCCTCCATTTCCGCTCGGCTGCCCGGAGCTCTGTTCTGTGAGCTCGCAATGAGTCATCGAGCCACGGAGCGGGAGGGGAGGACCCGAGCCGGCCTGGAGGATAGGGGACATAGAGAGTCAAAGGATGCAGAAAGGGAAGAGAGGAGGGTTGAGGAGGCAGAGTCAGGAGAAAGGTTGGAGAAGGTATGAGCAGAGGGAAGAGATGAAAGGATGGAAGAGGAAAGAGTAGCGGGGGAGAGAGAGCGAAGGTTGGGACGGCGCGATACCATCCGAGTAGGGGCAGTGTGGGAAGTGTTGGATGAGAGCGAGAGGGAAAAGGATACAAGGTAGTGGTCGGAGACTTGGAGGGAGTTGCAGTGAGGTTAGTGGAAGAACAGCATCTAGTAAAGATGAGGTCGAGCGTATTGCCTGCCTTGTGAGTAGGGGGGGAAGGTGAGAGGGTGAGGTCAAAAGAGGAGAGGAGTGGAAAGGAGGCAGAGAGGAATGAGTCAAAGGTAGACGTGGGGAGGTTAAAGTCGCCCAGGACTGTGAGAGGTGAGCCGTCCTCAGGAAAGGAGCTTATCAAGGCATCAAGCTCATTGATGAACTCTCCGAGGGAACCTGGAGGGCGATAAATGATAAGAATGTTAAGCTTGAAAGGGCTGGTAACTGTGACAGCATGGAATTCAAAGGAGGCGATAGATAGATGGGTAAGGGGAGAGAGAGAGAATGACCACTTGGGAGAGATGAGGATCCCGGTGCCACCACCCCGCTGACCAGAAGCTCTCGGGGTGTGCGAGAACACGTGGGCGGACGAAGAGAGAGCAGTAGGAGTAGCAGTGTTATCTGTGGTGATCCATGTTTCCGTCAGTGCCAGGAAGTCGAGGGACTGGAGGGAGGCATAGGCTGAGATGAACTCTGCCTTGTTGGCCGCAGATCGGCAGTTCCAGAGGCTACCGGAGACCAGGAACTCCACGTGGGTCGTGCGCGCTGGGACCACCAGATTAGGGTGGCCGCGGCCACGCGGTGTGGAGCGTTTGTATGGTCTGTGCAGAGAGGAGAGAACAGGGATAGATAGACACATAGTTAACAGGGTACAGAAGAGGCTACGCTAATGCAAAGGAGATTGGAATGACAAGTGGACTACACGTCTCGAATGTTCAGAAAGTTAAGCTTACGTAGCAAGAATCTTATTGACTAAAATGATTGAAATGAAACAGTACTGCTGGAGTAGGCTAGCTGGTAGTGGCTGCGATGTTGACACTACACTAATCAAGTCGTTCCGTCGAGTGTAATAGTTTCTACAGTGCTGCTATTCGGGGGCTAGCTGGCTAGCTAGCAAGGTTGATTGCGTTCCGTTACTTAAAAGAACGACAATAGCTGGCTGGCTAACCTAGAAAATCGCTCTAGGCTACACAATTGTCTTAGATACAAAGACGGCTATGTAGCTAGCTAGCTACGATCAAACAAAACAAACCGTTGTACTGTAATAGTTACTACAGTGCTGCTATTCGGGGGCTAGCTGGCTAGCTACGTTAGAAGAACGACAATAGCTGGCCAGCTAACCTAGAAAATCGCTCTAGACTACACAATTGTCTTAGATACAAAGACGGCTATGTAGCTGGCTAGCTACGATCAAACAAATCAAACCGTTGTACTGTAATGAAGTGAAATGAAAATGTGATACTACCTGTGGAACGACGCAGAATGTTGACCGGGTAACAGAAGCTAATAGAACCAGGACACTTTGTCACTAGATATAACAGAAGCTAATAGAACCAGGACACTTTGTCACTAGATATAACAGAAGCTAATAGAACCAGGACACTTTGTCACAAGATATAACAGAAGCTAATAGAACCAGGACACTTTGTCACAAGATATAACAGAAGCTAATAGAACCAGGACACTTTGTCACAAGATATAACAGAAGTTAATTGAACCAGGACACTTTGTCACTAGATATAACAGAAGCTAATAGAACCAGGACACTTTGTCACAAGATATAACAGAAGCTAATTGAACCAGGACACTTTGTCACAAGATATAACAGAAGCTAATAGAACCAGGACACTTTGTCACTAGATATAACAGAAGCTAATTGAACCAGGACACTTTGTCACAAGATATAACAGAAGCTAATTGAACCAGGACACTTTGTCACTAGATATAACAGAAGCTAATTGAACCAGGACACTTTGTCACTAGATATAACAGAAGCTAAATGAACCAGGACACTTTGTCACAAGATATAACAGAAGCTAATTGAACCAGGACACTTTGTCACAAGATATAACAGAAGCTACTAAGACCTGATTTCAGTCTGAACTCATCTTTGACCAAATGTATAGCAGCAGTTTGCAATCGTATGGCAGAATAGCTGTGCACATAATCCTTATACCTCTTCATGGACTACAGTTGAACATTGTCTTGTTTTAGGGTGTGAACTGGTATGGTCTGATATGAATTACAGCAGTTATTTTAACAATGCTGGTTATAAATATTGTTGACATTCATCCAAGGAGACATTGACTTGCATTACACTCGCTGCAGAAAAACATTTTCATGAAATGACGTGACTTCTAGCTAGAGAAAATGATTCCTAGAAAACGTGCCCTGATACAAGCAAGAAACAAGTTATCGATGAAACAGATTGTGACATATCTGTTTGACAGTTCACACATTCTTCAGTCAGGGTTATCTTGTCATCTTTCTGACTAACCACAGTGGAACATTCTAGTCTTTAAGGACATTAACTGGCAGAACAGGTTTCAGCAACGTCTGGTGTCCTTGTTTTCAGGAAGGTGTGACCATGGTCTTTGTACTGCCGTACCAAGGCAAAGAGCAGTTCCATGCATATCAACCATGACCACTGATCTGACCTATGACCCCTAAAATACTGATACTGCACTCGGCCCTTGTATGACCTTAAACAGCTGTATGGGTAATGCAAAAGCAAAGTAGAGTATCTAGAAATGTAACTGTGTTGATTAAAACATTTAGTTGTTTTTCTGTTTGATTTGAACAGTTTGAGTTCTAACTACATTCCAACTGTATTTAATGGTGTTTTGTATGTAGTTGTGTTTTCATGTTTTGACTGATGTATTGTAGTAACCCTCAAGCTGTTTTTAGCCATAATGTTATTTAATCACGGAGAATGTTCACACTTAATAAATATTTGATTTTGTATTACTATCAATGCTGTCATCTTCTTTATGTTAGCTATTATTTCTATATTTTGTTTATCTTTCTTACCATTATCTGGGTATTTGCTCTCTCTCTCTCACACACACACACACACACACACACACACACACACACACACACACACACACACACACACACTACACATTATTCTGCAATAATATGCTCAGTCCAAAACTTTGCACAGCCCACAGACATGTCTACGAACTTTAGGTCGAGGGAACCCTCATCATGTGACGTTGGCACCTGTTTGTCTTTTGCAGAGAAGTCTCCCCTCTTGATCAGCATAGAACGGGGTCCCTAACAAACTGCATCACCTCTGTGGGGAGACGAAACTCATCAAGTCTTGTTTCAAAGGTATCTTTCAGTTGAACTAAAAACTCTGACATCACGGGAGTCATCTGTACTGATGAGGACTGGATATAGTTACTCACAGTAGGGAAATTGATGATTTTGTTCCGGGCTCAAATCAGAGGAGAAAATAAATGTATTTTGAAAAGCAATAAAAACAATTAAAGCCAGTAACTGTTTAACCCCTCCCTTGTAGGCCCAAATTAAGTCCATTCAAGGGATTTTAAAATGTCACTCAAACAAACCTCAGCTACAAAGTCCTCATCAACAATTTACACTTGTATGTGTTGGGTTTGTTGTAGCGGCAATCGAAGAGTAAAGCAAATACCGAGTCCTCCCTAAACTCACTCTCTTGAGTGCACTAGGCCTACCCTTACTTAGCTACCTAACATCATTTTGTAAAAGTAGATCATGATACTCAGCAGGCCACGAAACAAGCCATGTTGAAGGATAAATGTTGATCGGATAAAGTTTATGATAGCCATAATGGAGTCCATTGTTTAACTCACTGCTGAGTTTAGCCAAAGCACTCAGGCAGTGTAACAGTCTTATCTGCGGCGACAGAGCCAATAGGCAGACAGACTCTGTAACCCTGTTACCAGTTACAGTCAATCAGAGCTGCCATGTTACTGCTATTGATTGACAGCACTTAAAGGGGAATGGAAACACTTTAGGAAGGAAATAGAGTAAAGAGATGTATTCAATCCACGAATACTAAACATGTGCATTTAACATAAAAACATCTCTATGTTTAGTATTTTGATCGCCGACCAGGTTTATTTGAACTATGGTCACTCCATTTTAAATTGCCATAGTAATGACTGACGCCAGTGTGTCACGGGCAACAAGGAGTAGTAAATCAAACATGAACTGTATAGCGCCAGGCTGTATAAATTTGGCTCCAAAAAAAATCCCTCGGTAAACTACCATCGGCTGCCCAAGAACCTACAACTTTTGTAGAAGTGGCTCCATGTCTTGAAGAGGAAGGACGTGTCGGCCCGAGCTGGCAGGATGTGCAGACAGCATTTCACGGACTTCTCGATGAAGGGCACTTTTGATGCGGCAACTGGGAGTTTCCGAATGGAAAGAAGTCACAGGTCTACGTTGAAGCCCTCTGCTTGCACCTCCATTCGACATTAAGAGGGTTATGGTGTACCGACCGACCATCATCAACATCGCTGGCTTTGGAGAGTCAAGCAAAAGCGCTTGAACGTAGGAGGCATCGCGAGTCAATGCAATGAAGCCTGAATGAATGTTAACCGGTCATGACAGTTGTTGACTAGGCTACGTTAGCTACTGTAGTTGAAGGTGACTAGCTAATTGCGTCGGAAGTGTTTTTTGTAACACCCCCTGGCAAATAACTTTAGTAACTAAAATTGCAACACAGTTTCTCTGTGTACTCCTGTTATTAGGAAACATTAGTTACTGTAGCTAGCTTCCACCTCAGATACTCAATTACTGCAATACATTTTGTTGACAGATTTGTTTTTGGAATGTTTCGTTAGCTACAACTCATTTAGCTAGACTGAAGTTGACATAGCTAATGTTTGCCGAAAAACAAATGTTTTTTTTTGTTGTTGTTGACAAATCATACAACAGGTAGCTTGTTTATGCCAACTCAACAAAGCTAATAATCTGTTCCTTTATTGTCAAACAATTGTACAGACTAACAGACTTCTAGTCTTTCATGTTATTTCTTTATTGTGATCCCCATCATCTGTTACAAAGCAGCAGCTACTCTTCCTGGAGTCCAACAACTATAAAGTTTCTCCGGGTATATTAGACATCTCTTTACAGGACAATGGAACAGGGGTGGTAGCAGAGGATGGACTTTTTGGTTTGCCTCGGAGGAAGTCGTCTGGATCACCAAGACATTTTGCAAACCAAGATGTGGATCACCAAGACATGTCTTGTTATGGTTCCTGTCCTTTCTCTTCATTCTCTCTCTGCTGGTCTTTTTAACCTTCTCTGTCTCTCATTCCTCAGCTGTTCTACATCTTGCAAATTAGGTCCAAGCTGATGTTTGGATGCGAAGCAAGCTTCGTTTTTTGCTTCCACCTTGTCCTGTCCTGTCGGAGTCTGCCATATCACCTACAGAAGGTAATTCCTGTATTTTCATTAAAGAACTCTGTTTTCTGTTAAAACCGCTACTCAAGTTCATAACATAAATTGATAACATTATGCCTGAATGTAATATTCACTGCATTTTAAGGATACCTTACATTGTTACCTTATGCACAACGAGAAGGGAATGGGAATGAAATCTAGAATCATCTGTTTGACTCAGTGGGCTGATGGTTGGAGACGGTATGTTGGTATTGTGTATGTTGAATGTAATATTATTGGTGGTCTCAGTGGGCTGATGGTTGGTATGTTGGTATTGTGTATGTTGAATGTAATATTATTGGTGGTCTCAGTGGGCTGATGGTTGGTATGTTGGTATTGTGTATGTTGAATGTAATATTATTGGTGGTCTCAGTGGGCTGATGGTTGGAGATGGTATGTTGGTATTGTGTATGTTGAATGTAATATTATTGGTGGTCTCAGTGGGCTGATGGATGGAGACGGTATGTTGGTATTGTGTATGTTGAATGTAATATTATTGGTGGTCTCAGTGGGCTGATGGTTGGAGATGGTATGTTGGTATTGTGTATGTTGAATGTAATATTATTGGTGGTCTCAGTGGGCTGATGGTTGGTATGTTGGTATTGTGTATGTTGAATGTAATATTATTGGTGGTCTCAGTGGGCTGATGGATGGAGACGGTATGTTGGTATTGTGTATGTTGAATGTAATATTATTGGTGGTCTCAGTGGGCTGATGGTTGGTATGTTGGTATTGTGTATGTTGAATGTAATATTATTGGTGGTCTCAGTGGGCTGATGGTTGGTATGTTGGTATTGTGTATGTTGAATGTAATATTATTGGTGGTCTCAGTGGGCTGATGGTTGGTATGTTGGTATTGTGTATGTTGAATGTAATATTATTGGTGGTCTCAGTGGGCTGATGGTTGGTATGTTGGTATTGTGTATGTTGAATGTAATATTATTGGTGGTCTCAGTGGTCTGATGGATGGAGACGGTATGTTGGTATTGTGTATGTTGAATGTAATATTATTGGTGGTCTCAGTGGGCTGATGGTTGGTATGTTGGTATTGTGTATGTTGAATGTAATATTATTGGTGGTCTCAGTGGGCTGATGGTTGGTATGTTGGTATTGTCAGGATTTGGCCAGGGTTGTTTCGGGTTTTTGTCAGTAGATGTCCCCATTGTGCTTTTTGTCCCTGTGTTTTTCCCTTGATCCCCATTATTGTTTGCACCTGTGTCTCGTTTCCCCTGATTGTATTTAAACCCTTTGTTTCCCTTTCTGTGCTCTGTGTTTGTATGTTAGCACCCTGGTGTTCTGTGTGCTCTTGTCGATTCCGGGTGACGTTCTTGTGGTATTCTGTTTTTTGTTTATTTTTGGTGAGTTTCTTTTGAGTTCTTTTGTGTTTTTCCTACCACCTTTTTGGATTTGCCATTTTTGTATTTTTGGATTTTTTCTTTATTAAATTCACCGTCTTAAGTACTGCTGTGTCTGCCTCATCTTCTGGGTTCTGCTGTCTATTCGTGGCTCAGTTGGTTAAGTGACTGTTTCTCACTCCGGAGACCCAGGTTCGAAACCGGGTCCTGACAGGTATTGTGTATGTTGAATGTAATATTATTGGTGGTCTCAGTGGGCTGATGGTTGGTATGTTGGTATTGTGTATGTTGAATGTAATATTATTGGTTGTGTCATGCAACAGGTGATTAGGATTGTTAGATGAGCCCACTAAGTTCCTGATGAAGTCAACTGGTGAGTCTCTTTAGCAGCTAGTTCCATGGACACACTGATTACAATGTCCTTCACCAAGGTCAGATGACTTTCAGTCAACAGTCTCTTGTGTGTCTTCACTCCGTAGCCACATTCTAGTCTGTCTCTGATGATGTCATTTAGAACAGCATTCAACTCAGTGTTCTGATAGTTTCTTTAATGCAACAGCAAACATTGGTACTGATTCTCCCTCTTCCTGTTGTCTCCTGTGGAACCTGAACCTTTCAGCATCAACTAGTGGGTCCTGTGAAACATGTCCTTTAAGTATCTCCACAATATCCCCATACGTCTTATTACCTGATCTGTCTGGCTGTAGCAGGCTGTCTAGTAAATGACACGTCTTCGGCCCCATTACACTAAAACATGTAGGCACAATGTTGTCCTGATCAATGTCATTTACAAGAACAAAATATTTAAACTGTTCTGTATATGAGCTCCACTGCTCAAAACTTTCATCAAACTGTCCAATGGTCCTAAAAATGTCCAATAACATTCCTTCCTTTGTAAATTACGTTGTTTTCGCCTTCTGGCATCCATCTCGAGTCCTTTTCTGCCGTCCATGACGATGTTCACTCTCTCTCTTAGCCAGCTCCACTATGCCCTTGCCTCTGCTAGTACTACACTGAGCTAACATTATCCTGGACTGAACCACAGAAAATAACAGCTTAAACAGTAGTAAAAACAGACATCTTCCAGACAGAATAGTTCCTGTAGATTCAGACTTACTCATCACCAATCTGTTATGTCTCGTGGGTTTCATTACCACGTCTGTATAACAATTTAATAATGACGAGACAGGAGACAGGAATCAGTTCAACCATTTATCTGGAACGTGATCATCTCAACACATACAAACACCCATGATGCTCTGCAGCACAACCCCCATATACAACAAATACATACATAAATAAGTAATGGACACTAAACAAAACTCATAGAGGAATTTAAATGTTCAGTTCTAGAAAGTAGGGCTATGGGATAGAGTCAGAAAGGTCAGTATGTTTGATAGCTGGTTACAGAGGTGACATAACAAGCATAAGGTCCATTATAACACAGTGAAGTAGAGGTGGGAGCTAAAAGCAGACATGGACAGTGAAACGGTGTGAGGAGGTCAGGGGTCAAACACTAGATCAGGACAGGTAGAAATGGCAGGGCTGGAGACAGAGACACATTCTGATTATGGCTCAGACCTGACCTGAGACACCCAAACAGAAGTTGCCATAGCAAAGTCCTGTCCTGAGACACCCAAACAGAAGTTGCCATAGCAAAGTCCTGTCCTGAGACACCCAAACAGAAGTTGCCATAGCAAAGTCCTGTCCTGAGACACCCAAACAGAAGTTGCCATAGCAAAGTCCTGTCCTGAGACACCCAAACAGAAGTTGCCATAGCAAAGTCCTGTCCTGAGACACCCAAACAGAAGTTGCCATAGCAAAGTCCTGTCCTGAGACACCCAAACAGAAGTTGCCATAGCAAAGTCCTGTCCTGAGACACCCAAACAGAAGTTGCCATAGCAAAGTCCTGTCCTGAGACACCCAAACAGAAGTTGCCATAGCAAAGTCCTGTCCAGTAGGTTATATGGAATTTCCTTTCATCAAAATCTAGAACATTGACATGAGGCATCTGTCAATAAAAAGTTACTTTAGATCTTTAGTGAAAGTATGGAATTACTTAGTGTTACTAACATCATAAACATAAAACATTTTAAACTGCTCATTTGTATTATACTGATCTAAAATCTAAACGCAACAGGCAACACTTTGAAATATTTTACTGAGTTACATTCAATTGAAAATAAATTCATTAGGCCTTAATCTACGAATTTAACATGACTGGGAATACAGACATGCATCTATTGGTCACAGATACCTTAGTATAAAAGTAGGATTGTGGATCAGAAAACCAGTCAGTATCTGGTGTGATCATCATTTGCCTCATGCATTGTGACACATCTCCTTTACATTGAGTTGATCAGGCTGTAGATTGTGGCCTGTGGAATGCTGTCCCACTCCTCTTCAATGGCTGTGCAAAGTCGCTGGATATTGTCATGACCTGGAACACGCTGTCGTACACGTCTGTCCAGAGCATCCCAAACATGCTCAAACGGCTGACATATCTGGTGAGTTCTCAGGCCATGGAAAATATATAGATTTTTTTTCAGCTTCCAGGAATTGTGTCTAGATCCTTGCATGAGGTGATGGAGGCGGAGGAATGATACGACAATGGGTTCTCATCATGGTATCTCTGTGCATATAAATTGCTATTGATAAAATGCACTTGTGCTGATTGTCCGTAGTTTATGATTACCCATAACCTCACTGCCACCATGGGGCACTCTGTTCACAACGTTTACATCAGCAAACCGCTCGCCCACATGACACCAGCTTCTTGATATGCCACAGTGGTCAGGTGGATGGATTATCTTGGCGAATGAGAAATGCTCTCTAACAGGGATGTAAAACATGTCAGCTTTTAGTGTGTATGGAACATTTCAGGGATCTTTTATTTCAGCGGAATGAAACATGGGACCAACACTTTACATGTTGCCTTTATATTTTTGTTCAGTGTATTTACAGGAATAGAATGGCCCAAACTGGTGTATGTGTGTATTCAGTGTATGTGTGTGTGCACAAGGTGTGTGTGTGTCATGTGTGGGTGTCCAGTGTCTGTTTGTGTGTGTCCGTCCAGTGTGTGTGTCGGGTGTGTGTCCAGTTTGTGTCCAGTGTGTGTGTGTCCAGTGTGTTTGCATGTGTGTGTGTCCAGTTTGTGTGTGTGTGTGTCCTGTGTGTGGGTGTCCTGTGTGTGTGCTTCCTGTGTGCGTGTGTGTGTCCTGTGTGTGTGTGTCCAATGTGCGTGTGTGTCCAGTGTGTTTGCGTGTGTGTTCAGTTTGTGTGTGTGTGTGTGTGTGTGTGTCCAGTTTGTGTGTGTCCAGGTGTATCCAGTGTGTGTCCAGTTTGTGTGTGTGTCCAGTATGTGTGTCTATGTGTGTGTGTGTGTGTGTGTGTTTCCAGTGTGTGAGACAGAGTTATATATTAATACATTTATATTCTTATTTTATTAAAATAGCGTGTTGTGTTTGATTAGGGACACTGAAGAGTCATTATAAACCCAAAACCCTGGATAGAGGGGCTCAGTGAATGTGGTGTAGAATGTGTTCAGGTGGGTCAGTGTGTCAGAGGAGACTTTGTAGAAGGACAGAGTGCCGGCTGACCAGTCCAGATACACTCCTACTCTGTGGGAGCTGGAGGAAGGGACGTCTATGAGAGTGGTATTATAATTGTGCCTGGCAGTGTAACTGTTGTCAGAGCAGAACAGACTCCAGGACTTGTCATTCCATCCGAGCCCACAGTCCTTACCCTCTCCTCTCCTGTTGATTCCTTTATATGTCACTCCTATAACAGGCCATCCCCCACTCCACTCTACCTCCCAGTAACAGCGCCCAGTCAGACCCTCTCTACACAGCACCTGTCTGCAGACCTCAAATCTCTCTGGGTGATCAGGATACGGCTGCTTCTTCTTCCCACATGTCACCTTTCTGTTCTCCTCAGACAGAGAGAGGAGTCTGTGTGCTGTGTTTGGGTCCAGTGTGAGATCACAGGCATCTGATGGATGAAACCAGACACAATATTAGAAATCATCATCATTCACATTAGAATGTTAACTCACCTTTCACTAATTAATTTAATGTAGATGTTTCTAGGTATCAAAAGGGTTAGGGTTAGGGTTAGACTTTTGATTGTTCAACTGTTATACTGTATGGTAATATAAAACACACTTGTTGCCATTAATTACACACACACACCAGGATGCATGCATGAACACTCACACATCTCTAATGTAACACGAACAGAACACACACACACACAGACACACATTGTCCAAGCAACTCCTTCTAAACGTTGGTGTCCCTGATTTCTGCTTCTGTAGAACTACAGCTGATATTTAATATGTCCAAGTAAGTAATGATGGTGGTCTTTGACTGAACTTGAATTAAGACTTATTCTTAGTCATATTCTTCACAGAAGTCAACACTCACATTTTCTAAGCCCAGGTTTCATTGTGTACTCTCCACCATGTTCCACACTGTAGCGGTAAGCAGAAGAACAGACAGTCATTGAGGGATACATGTGAACTCCCTCTCTCTCGCTCACACACACACACACACACACACACACACACACACACACACACACACACACACACACTTTGTCCAAGGGTTGGTAAGAATGTTTGTCTTAACCTGATAACTCAAACATGTCTGACATGAACATTGACATAACCCCTCTACATACTTGAGTTTCTCCAGTCTGCAGTGTGGATCCTCCAGTCCAGCAGAGAGCAGTCTGACTCCTGAGTCTCCTGGGTGATTGTAGCTCAGATCCAGCTCTCTCAGGTGTGAGGGGTTTGACCTCAGAGCTGAGACCAGAGAACAACAGCCTTCCTCTGTGACTAGACAGCCTGACAGCCTGCAAAGATGAAAACCACACTACCTATTCTTTAGTGGTGAAAATAGTGGCAGTATATTTTTTTCAACATATTCAGATATATCAATGTCCAGCAACTGTTCATATCTATTCATAAATTAATGAGTGTATCATTATTAGAAATGACAAATTATCAAAGTATTGCTTGTAGAGAGAAAAATATAAAGTCCAAATATTTGACTAAACTGACCAGATCAGTTTAAAAAGCAGTATAAATCAAAAGACAGACAGTGAGGTGTCAGATTTAGATTGTACTGAGTATACAGTTCACACCATATCTAGTTTGACAGTGAAGCAAAAAAATATAATGAGGCTCTATACTCCAGCATTTTGGAATTGAGGTCAAATGTTTCATTTAAGGTGACAGGATATAATGTCACCTTTAATTTTAGGGTATTTTCATACATATCTGTTTCACTGTTTAGAAATAAAATCACTTGATGTATCTAATCCACCTATTTGAAGAAGTTGTGTTTTCTGACCAATTCACTTCATGTATTAAAGTTGTAAAACGTTTAGTATTTAAACTCGTTGGTTAATTTTGCATTTTGGTTGTGTTTTGGGTTGTGTTTGGGGTTGTGTTTTGCCCAATAGTAACTAAATGGTGTATGGTGACTGGATTAATCTTCTGTCTAAGTGAGTAGATAACATGTTTCTAAACACTACTAAATGAATCATGATGATTAAGAAAAATCATGAATCAGTCATGAGAAATGATAAGAAAGTTACAGAGGCTACAACAAAACATGCTAACCTCTCACCATTACCATTTGGGGTGGCAGGTTAGCCTAGTGGTTAGAGCGTTGGACTACTAACCAAAAGGTTTTGAGTTCAAATCCCCGAGCTGACAAGGTACAAATCTGTCGTTCTGCCCCTGAACAGGCAGTTAACCCACTGTTCCTAGGCTGTCATTAAGAATTTGTTCTTAACTGAATTGAATAAATAAATTACCAATAACAGAGGGGGTATGATATTTGTGCCTCAGTAACTTTCTCATTCATCATCATTCACAATTCATTCATAATCATGGTAGCATCCACATCATCTACTCTTACGGACAATACAGGTGAAGTGACTCCAAAATGACAGGACATTATTCACCATTTAGTTTCTATTTGAAAAACAATCCATAACACAACCAAAGCAAACCGCAAATGCATTCAAAACGTGTGTAGATTCACAAAATTGATGTGATCACTGTGGGTCCAAATTATTACATTTTTCAAATGAGAAACTAGACACGAAGTGCTTTCATTTCTAAACAGTAACACAGATTGAATGTATGAAATATCCTAAAATAAAAGGTGACATTATATAGTGTTGCCTAAAATGAACCATTTGATCTCAAATCCAAAATGCTGGGGCATTTTGCAAACATATATGCTGTGGACTATGTGTGCCAGGTAAACACACGTGGATCTGGTGAACAGTTCTCACTTTTATTTAACTCGGCAAATCAGTTAAGAACCAACTCTTATTTACAACGACGGCCTACCAAAAGGCAAAAGGCCTCCTGTGGGGACGAGGACTGGGATTAAATGATTATGTTTTAAATTAAAAACAATATATATATATATATATATATATATATATATATATATGAAAATATATGACAAACATACATCAGGAAAAGGGAGACACCGCAACACTGGGGCTGAGAAATAGGCAGTTTCAAATGGGTATGTTTTTAGCCAAAAACGAAAATACTGCCCCCTACACGCAAAAGGTTAACAAGACAAGTCAGTTATTAAGAACAAAATCTGATTTACAATGACGGCCTACTAAAAGGCAAAAGGCCTCCTGTGGGGACGGGGGCTGGGATTAAATATAGGACAAAACACACATCATGACAAGAGAGACACCGTAACACTACATAAAGAGAGACCTAAGACAACAACATAGCAAGGCAGCAACACATGACAACGCAGCATGGTAGCAACACAACATGACAACAACATAGTAGCAACACACCATGGCAGCAGCACAACATGGCAGCAGCACAACATAGTAGCAGCACAACATGGCAGCAGCACAACATGGCAGCAACTTAGCAGCAACACACCATGGCAGCAGCACAACATGGCAGGAGCACAACATGGTAGCAACACAACATGAAAACAACATAGTTGCAACACACCATGGCAGCAGCACACCATGGCAGCAGCACAACATGGCAGCAACTTAGCAGCAACACACCATGGCAGCAGCACAACATGGCAGGAGCACAACATGGTAGCAGCACAAAACATGGTAAAAACATTATTGGTCTAGATTTAACTTTAGCCTGCAGCTTTGATATGTGCTGAGAGGACAGTTTACTGTCTGGCCATACTCCCAAGTACTAGTATGAGGTGACTACCTCCAGCTCTAAACCCTCAGAGGTAGTAATCACACCTGTGGGGTGAGGGGCATTCTTCTTACCAAACCACATGAGGTGTTCAGGAGGTGTTCAAAACAACGTTATGGACAGAGAAAGCTTGTTAAACACTAAGAAAGCATTGTTGTAGAGCGTTCAACACACAATCTGGTGAGGGGCCAGCTGAGTATAAGACTGTATATAGAGCATATACATGGATGAGAGAGCTTCCTACTGCCTGAGTTATGTTGTTGATGTAAATTGAGAAGAGCGTGGGGTCTAGGATCAAGCCTCTTTCTGACTTTATACACTGCACTCTGAGAGATGTAGTTAGCAAACCAGGCCAAAGACCCCTCAGAGATACTCCTTAGCCGGCCCTCAAGAATGGAATGGTCTACCTTATCAAAAGCTTTGGCCAAGACAATAAAAATAGCATCACAACATTGCTGTTAATCAAGGGCTATGGTGACATCATTGAGGACCTTTAAGGAAGGTTGTAGTAACAAATCCATAACCTGAGTAGAAACTAGATTGCATTCCAGAGAAAATACTATAGACATCAAGAAAGCCAGTAAGTTGATTATTGACAAGTTTTTCCAACAGTTTTGATTAACAGGGCAAAATAGAAATAGGCCTATAACAGTTAGGATCATCTTGATCTGTCCCTCTTGTTGACCAAATACAGTAACACTGACCTCAGAGTCTCCAGTTTACATTGGGGATTCCCCAGTCCAGCAGAGAGCAGCTCCACTCCTGAATCCTTCAGGTCATTGTTACTCAGATCCAGCTCTCTCAGGTGTGAGGAGTTTGACTTCAGAGCTGAGACCAGAGAAGCACAGCCTTCCTCTGTGACTAGACAGCCTGACAGCCTGCAAAGAGTAAAATCATATTAAAAACACACTGCTATTCTTTGGTGGTGAAAATAGTGTCAGCATATTCTTTCAACACATTCAGATATCAGTGTCCTGAAACCTGCCATATCTATTCAGAAATGAATGCATCATTATTAGAAATGATCATAATATTGCTTGAAGAGAGAAAAATCTGTAGTTCACTGTCAAAGGAATTTAACA